>NC_051078.1:10487312-10549812 GCF_004664715.2 Peromyscus leucopus
TCAGACTAGGCACAGAGGCAGAGCAGCAGTGTGGGGTGTGGCCAGGCAGACAGAGGAAATCATTCCGGAAACAAGGTAAAGGAAAGGTGTGTGAATTTCCAAATGCAAGGACTGTTTCCGAGCTCTGCCTCCCGAACCAATCTGCTCGATTTATTGATTAGGATTAGCTGAGCAGCAGCCCAGACTAAAGAAGGAATATAAATTAAGCAACCAGAAGCAAAGGCAGAATATTCTTGGAAGAAAAACGTGCTGAATCACAAGGATATTAACTGCCAATAAGTACCTTTAGTCTCAAAGGAACTGATTCAGTCTGTGATGGGTGTTTCCAAAGGGAGTGGGAGAGAAGAGGAGGTCTGGGGGAGGGCGGGACCTGCTTCTGGAATTTGCTTCCTGCTAACCTACAAGCTCTACTCAGACCATCTATCACTTCACGTCCTTTTTGGTGTTTAATGTTTGCATAATGATGCAATGGCAAAGAGAAATGCAGACAGATGCCTTCATTTGCATGAGTTCCCTTATATATCAAAGCTTACCGAACACACACTGCCGTAAAACAGGGGGACTTGGGCAAGTCAATATGTACCAGCAACTTCTTTCCTTTGTGATTTAAATTGCAAATACCCTTCCACAAAAGAAGAAGACCTCGCAGCAAATACAGCGCATTCAAATTATCAGCAGCCCAGGAAACAGATGACGCCTAGCTAGCAAGGAAGAGAAGGTTCCAGATTTGAGGTTTTCCTAATCACCATATTTAATTATCATTCCAAAAGAGAAAGGAAAAAAAAAGAAAAGAAATGACAAGTTTACATCTGTGCCCCTGCTTCTTCAACACACCCAACATGAGTCTCACTGGCGCCCTGTCATCTAGCTGTTCACTATTTTTCTTTGGGTTTATAATTCAATCTTTTAAGATATAAAAGATTTGGAGAAAAGGAACAGCCATGATGGAAGCAAGCAAAATGATGCTGAAAAAATTCTCATGAACAATATGAAAATCTAGTAACATAGATTTTTACCAAAGTAACACACCTGGCAATGTACATATAGCATGTGTGTGTGTGTGTGTGTGTGTGTGTGTCTGCACGAGTGTGCACATGTGTGTTTATGCATGTGATGGCCAGAGGCTGACATTGGCTGTTTTCTTCAATTGCTCTCTCCCTTATGTCTTATTCAGCACTGAAAACAAAACAAACCTAAACAAAGCAGGTAAAAGCCCTACTGTGCACCTGCTAACAATCCAACAGAGAGCACACATTGCCACAAACATGTTTCATTTTTCCTAAAACTAGGAAGTTGACAGCATCCATAAAAGCTCCACTGTGATGTTTAGGGAACGAGACGGAGTTTGTGTGGCTACAGAAACAGGACATGAGACCTTGGGGAGGTTCCTGGGGAACTTCCCTAAGGATCTACCACGTTCTTCAGTGTTTCTGGGGAAAAGAAGGAAAAGCCCACCCATCATGCCTTCCTGACAGAGGTCATGGAACTGTGACTGGATGTCATATGACCAAAGACCGCTCTCAGAAAGAGGGGCCTGGGGTAGAGAGGCTCACGAAGCCCTCAGGACCCGACTCCCCAAATTGGCCCACATCTAGACGTGCTTTGATATATGGAACAAATAAAATAAAAATTAACAGTAACAGAACAAAACAACACAGCATAAATGAATAATGGACATAGTGCATTCTGAACCCATAGCCGACCATCTACTGCCTTATTGTGTCTTCATACTGCTTTGCATAAAGATGTGCCTTGATAATGTTTTGTTCTGTGCAAGCCTAGATTTCTAGGCACTCTGACCTCATGGTTTATTCAAAATTAATTATTACGCTTAGGCTAGTAAAAGTGAGTTAGTCTTGGTTTTCTAGAAGGTTACTGAATTCTGAGCTAAATAAAAAGATTTACCCATGTATTTTTTGTTTGTTTGTTTGTTTTTGGTTTTTGTTTTAGTTTTGGTGCCTGTCCTGGATCTCACTCTGTAGACCAGGCTGGCCTTGAACTCACAGAGACCCTCCTGGCTCTGCCTCCCGAGTGCTGGGATTAAAGGCAGGTGGTGGTGGCAAGAATGACCAATGTTATTCGCATTGCTGGAACTGGGGAGGTGGTGCACGTGATGATGATTCTAGGGTGGCACCTGCCATGGCTAGTAAACAGAGACCACAGTGCTGAAGCCTGTGAGGGTCCTGCTCAGTGTGGGAAAGCATCTCAGGATGGTCCCTGAGAACCTAAGTCTTGAAGGCAGCCTGCTGTGGAATGTCTTTCTGTATGCTGTGAATACATGTTGTTCCCATTGGTTAGTAAATAAGCTGTTTTGGCCTATGGCAAGGCAGCTTAGAGGCAGACAGGAAACCCAAGGAGAGAGATAGGAAAGAGAAAGGCAGAGTCTGGAGAGATGCAAGATGTTGAAGGAGCAACATGTAAAAGGTAAAGCCACAAAACCCATGGCGATACATAGACTAATAGTTATGGGTTGAGTTAAGATATAAGAGCTAGCTAGCTAGAAGCCTGCCATAGGCCATGCAGTTTGTAAATAATTTTAAGCCTCTGAATGACTATTTTATAAGCGGCTTGTGGGACTGTGGGGCTGGGTGGGACACAGGAAAACTTTGGGCTACAGCAGCCCAGGTAGAGGGCTGGAGGTAGGGGAGGGGTTACAGCCCAAGGATGCTGGCACGTGCTAGTCCTTGTAGTTTCTCAGTCCAACTATCATCTACGGTATCTGGGAAACATTGGAGTTACTAATCCCTGGGCCTCACCACGAAGAACTGAACCAGGACTCCTGCTGACAGGATTGCTGCATATTATATTTGTTTTCATAGTTAATAAAAACATTAATCAAAAAAATTACACAGAAAAACCAGAGGTCCACATCATGACTTGATAATTCTTCAGGGATTTACGGTGTGTCTGTATCACGCTTTCAATTATACTTTGAGATAGTTGTAGATTCGCATGTATAAGGAGTAGTTAGGAAGGCACTGTACCCTTTATCTACTCCTAACATCTTGTGATGCTGTATGACATCGGACCCAGGAGAGTAGCATCAGTGAAATCAAGGCACACAAAATTTCTGTTAGCATAAGGAATAAGCACACTGCTCTTCTATAGACACACCCATTTCGCTCCTACACACTCCCTTCCTTAACCTCTGGCCACCTATAATTTCTGTTTTTGTAACTGTGGTGTTTCAAGAATATTAAATAAGTGGAATCATGCACTGTGAAATAAACCTTTCAGGTTTGACCTCCTCCTCCTCCTCCTCCTCCTCCTCCTCCTCCTCCTCCTCCTCCTCCTCCTCCCTTTTCTTCTGATGTTTAGCATCATTCTCTACTGTTTCATCCAAACTGTTTTCTTTTTTCCAGCAGTAGATTGTGAGAACTATTCACAGTACAAGTTATACTATGGCTGATGTAACTGTTACCTGTTGAAAGACATCTTGGTTGTTTCAGATTTCGGTTATTATTTATGAGGTCACTCTAAACACCCATGTGCAGGTTTTTACATGAGCATACATATTCATTTCTCCCCAATAAATACCCAGGAGTATAATCTGTAAGTCACAGAGTAGCTAATATTTAGTTTTCATACCAACTGTTCATCCACTTTCCAGAGTGCTTACTCCATGTTAGGTCTCTACTTGTAGCATAGGAATCATTCAATTTCTCTGTGTCCCACCACATAAAGGAGACTGTCACCACTCCTTACTTTAGCCCTTGGAGAAGCGTGTGTGTATTTCTAACTATACTTAGAGACTGACTGTTTTCTTCTCCCTGTTGAGCTATGGAAACCACTTATGTGCTATAGACAGGAGTCGTCTGCTGAATAGGCTGCCTGCAGATACTTTCTCACAGGACACGGACTTTCTTTACAGCTTCTTGACAAGATTTTCTGTGGAGCTAAACATTCTTCATAATATGTATTTATATAAAATATATAAAATGTGTATATATAATGCATATTACATAAATATATCTAATGTAAATAGAGTCTGGCTGGTCCACATTTAATGGCATCTGCATTTGTCAACAGTTTCGCTCCTGTTTGACCCCCCAGTTTCTAGAAGTCTGCTACGTTGCTTAGGCTATGATTTACAATTAAGTCTTTGACCTAATTGGAGTTAATTTTCATACAGGATTTTTCATCTTTTTTTGCTGCAAGATGTCTAATGACTCCAGCGACATTTTCTAGACAGGCATATTTATTAAGCTGCCTTTGCATCCTGTCAAAAACAAGTCAGGCACAGTAACATGGTCCATTCCTTGGCCTCCCGTTTGTTCCTGTGGCTGTCTGTGTCCATTTCTCAATTTCTGTCCCCTGGTATTACTGCAACTTTATACTCTATTGAAATTGAGTCAAAAGAATGATTCCTCTCAATTTGTTCATAGTTTTTAAAACGGCCCCTTTGCTTTTCTATATCGATTTGAAAATAACATTGTCTACAGTTATAAAAATGTTCCTGAGATTTCAGTGGGATCTGTGGCAATCTTATTCAAAGATCTGGAAGAACTTAAACTCTTTGTTGCCCAGAGTTTTCCATTTGGAAAAAGATAACAAATCTGTCCAGTTTTTACTTTGATTTATTTCTTTGCTTTTATTCATAAACATTTTTCCAGTTTTGAACATGTAAGTTCTATATTGTGTTTTGCTAGCTTTACATCTAAGCACTTTCTCCAGTTACCATAAATAGTATTCTATTATTCTATTACTGAGTTTAATATACATTGTTCCTTTCTAGGCGAGATACATACATACATATATATATATATATATATATATATGTATGTATCTACTCTGATTTGCAGGAGTCATTTGTTTTGGTGTGAGTTTCCTTTAAAAATAAAATTTACCTAGGGCATTATGATGTCTACCTCATGCAGAAAATGATTTCATACACAAACAGTGCCCTATGTTATCTTTTTTCCATGACCCTATTTTCCTTTCTTGCCTTAAATTTTCGTGGACTTCCAACTAAATATTGAATTAAAGTGTTGAGAATGGACAGCCTTACCTTTTCTCAGTCTCGGGGGAAAGGCATTTGGAGCTTCATCATTATGTTAGCTACAAGCTTTTTCTATATATGCTTAAATTAAATTGACGAAGTTAATCATTGTTTCTAACTCTCAAAGAGAGTTTTAAAGCTGTATGTTACATTTCTTCAATTGCTTTGCACTATCAATATGATCTTGTAATCTTTAGTCTGATAATATATTGAACTACGGTAAGAGATTTTTCCAGTATTGAGTAAACCTTGCATTTCTAAAATTAACACTACTTAATCTATTTTATAGTTTTAAAAACAAGCTGTTGAAATCTATTGCTAATATTGGTATTAATAATTCCTCTATTCACATTCAGTAGTATTATATGTGACCTATTCATTTTTTGTGTGTGTTGTCTTATGTTTCAACATCAAAATGATATTAGCTTCCTTCTCTTCTCTTCTCTTCTCTTCTCTCCTCTCTCCTCTCCTCTCCTCTCCTCCTTTCCCCTCCCCTCCTCCCCTCCTCTCCTCTCTCCTCTCCTCCCCTCTCCTCCTCTCCTCTCCTCCTCTCCTCTCCTCCCCTCTCCTCCTCTCCTCCCCTCCCCTCCACTCCTCCCCTCTCCTCCCCTCCCTCTCCTCCTCTCCTCCCCTCCCCTCCACTCCTCCCCTCTCCTCCCCTCCCCTCTCCCCTCTCCTCCTCTCCTCTCCTCCCCTCCCCTTCCCTCCTCTCCTCTCCTCTCCTCCCCTCTCCTCCCCTCCCCTCCTCTCCTCTCCTCTTCTCCTCCTCTCCCTCCCCTCCTCTCCTCCCTCTCCTCCCCTACTCTCCCTTCTCTCTCTGTCTCTCTGTCTCTGTCTCTGTCTCTCTGTCTCTGTCTCTCTCTCTCTCTCTTCCAAGATAGGGTTTCTCTGTATAACAGCTCTCTGGCTGTCCTGAAACTCATTCTGCAGACCAAGCTGGCCTCGAAGATACACCTGCCTCTGCCTACTGAATGCTGGGATCAAAGGTGAACACCAACACCACCCAGAGGTATTAACTTGCTGTGGATATCACTCTATGTAAATAAAACACTGATGGCCAATGACCAGGCAGGAGGTAGGTGGGACAAGGAGAGAGGAGAATTCTGGGAAGCGGAAGGCTGAGGGGGGGACACTGCAGCGACCGCCAGGAGAAGAGCATGTAGAGACGCCGGTAAGCCACCAGCCACGTGGCAAGCTATAGATTTATAAAAATGGGTTAATTTAAGATAAAAGAACAGTTAACAAGAAGCCTGCCATGGCCATACAGTTTATAAGTGATATAAGCGTCTGAGTGATTATTTTATAAGTGGATTGTGGGACTGCGGGGCTTGGGGAACCTGGAGAGAAGCCCTCCAGCAACAAATGGCGCCCAACGGCTCGAGTTTCCACCTTAAACCTGAAAATATTTAATAACCAATTCTAAACAGAGCCAAAACCAGGTTCCTGCTTCTTGTCTCATATGGGCAGCTAGATGAGGCAAAACGCAAGTTTGGACACTGGCGGGTTCCTGGCGGGTGCGTTTGACCGGCAGTATGGCGGAAATGAGGCATCTGCCAGCGGCAAATTAAGCTGTGTGGTAGATTTAGTCTTTACTAGTATTTAAAAAAAAAAAAAAAAAAAAAAAGAGGTTTCTGGGCTACACGCTGCTTTGATAAAAGCTTAGACCCACTATTTCTGAGACTTGATGACTCCCAGAGCTGGTGGAAAACGTACCACTGCCATGTTGGGAAGCTGAAGTGGGTGGAGCCAGCAGCCACAGCGCCGTTTCAGGCTTACAATGGTACAGTTTAAAGCAATAGGCTCAAGGCTCAAGGTAATATAAAACATAAGCCACATAAAAATGGCTACCACACAGAGAATCTGGATTATGTTCTCTTTGATATTCATAACTAAAAAAAAACATTTGATTACAAAAGCTGCTGAGTTATGCCAAAATGTATATTTTAAAGGTACCTTGACTTCAAAATTTGGATATAAGGATATGTTACTTTGGAAAAGAGGTTCTGCTTTTGTTTCCACAGAAAGCCAGAGGCTGTGGACTTGTTCCAGATTAAGATACATCAGGTTTCACCAGCCAAGACCCCTGAAAGGACTCCGATGACACCATGGCCCAGATGATCCAACATCCAGATCGGTTTCAAGGCAACTGGTTCACATAATACAGCCTCACGGACTACCCCATAGGTCTAAAATTTTCTTTGCATCCCCATAAGATACAGCGCCCCCCTCCAGCAGGAAGTAGTAAGAGATGCTACGCCCAAATTCCCAAATATACCAAGCTGGCTTTAGAGGTGGAATTGGCTCACTCCCCCTCTAAACCCAGACATATTGCTTTAAAAAAAAATGGTTAAGTGATTCTTGTGTCCCAAATCAGAAGAGCCCTCTGGTGTGGGACAGAGAAAAACCAATATTTTTATTTAAAACAGGTTGATTATAAATGTGATCTCTTTCTAAAAAAGAAAAGGGGATATGATATGGATATATAGGATATGGAGATGATAAGATTAAAGGGTAGATTAATGAAACTACTTTTAAAGAATAACTTGTTTAAAATGTTTTACATTGGTATAGATTTTAGTTTATGTTTAAAATATTTTACATTGGTATAAATTTTGGTTCATTGATACAAACTTGAAGTTAATTTTGTTATACTCTCTCTATATATGTATATATTTCTATTCTTGTTTGAGGTGTTGTGTTTATATAACTCATTTAAAATTGTAATGGATAATTAAAAAATAGATTAATAATTAGTCATCTATGATAATCATATCTGTAGCCATGTTAGTTAAGTCTTCTAGGTATACATAGATATATTTCAGATAGATAGGTAATCTTCAAACACTTCATAGACCTGGAGAATATGGCATTTAAATAACTTAGAATTCTGTTGACGTGAGACACAATTGCTCCTGGCTGCACCAATTGATCCCGAGAGAATGTTGGGCTTCTAAGACATTTCCATTTGGAAGTTTGTCTTTTTGGCACAAAATGGCCTACTGGGCAAAGAACTGCCCTTGCCTTGATGGCTGACAGTACAAATGCAATGCTGTCCTTTCTGGACAAGCGGGACACAAGGAAAGCGACCACTGTACTCTGCCAAGACAGGGTAAGATGGTCTCTTAAAATTCCTGCTTCTAAAAATGGTCTGTCAGATACTCTAGGCCTGTAGCCAATTTGAATGCACCAACAATGCTGAAAAACATTAGGTGACTGTCCAGGCTGCCAGCTGTCTTGGTCTACTTTTGCAAGATTCCCGAAAGTTGCTTGCATCCATCTACCATTTCTCAGGTACCATTATGTTCCTTCTCAGGTCTTTGATGTGGTTGAAGACTAGATAGTCGTAATTTCCTCAGTTATGATAAAAGATAAGTTAGCTATAAAACCTTAAACTCACAAATATAAGATAGATAGGACATCTTCTTTAATATTGTAACTATAATTCTTGCTCGGTAATTGTTTTGTTATATGTAATTTTACCATGTTAAAGTTAAAACCTTCCTTTTTAAAAAAAAGAAGAAAGGGGAAGTGCTGTGGATATCACTCTATGTAAATAAAACACTGATGGCCAATGACCAGGCAGGAGGTAGGTGGGACAAGGAGAGAGGAGAATTCTGGGAAGCGGAAGGCTGAGGGGGGGACACTGCAGCGACCGCCAGGAGAAGAGCATGTAGAGACGCCGGTAAGCCACCAGCCACGTGGCAAGCTATAGATTTATAAAAATGGGTTAATTTAAGATAAAAGAACAGTTAACAAGAAGCCTGCCATGGCCATACAGTTTATAAGTGATATAAGCGTCTGAGTGATTATTTTATAAGTGGATTGTGGGACTGCGGGGCTTGGGGAACCTGGAGAGAAGCCCTCCAGCAACATTAACTTTCTAAAATGAATCATGAAATACATTTCTAGTGTTATCTAGAATATATTGGGTCAGATTAATTATTTTGTAATATTTGGTAGCATTTTCCAGTGAAGCCACCTAGACTGGCAGATTTCTTTTTGAAAAGTTTAAAACCCACAAATTCAATTTCCTTAATAGGGTTAAGATTATTCAAGTGGGCTGTAGTTTGTGTCTTTCAAGAATGGATCCACCTCAAGTCATATGAGAACCCGGCATTTTTTGAAAGCTGAGATACTCTGATGGCTAGTCAAACCTGTGATGTATTATTACAGGGCTTGGTTCATAAGGAAAGACTGCAGGGAAAGAGACTGGGAAGCAAACCCATTATGGACTATGAGATGCCATGAGGAAAAGCATTTTTCCCTGTGGGTCACAAAACAACTATTAAGGAAGTTGGTGATGAGGTATAATGCATTAGCTATGCCGGCCTCTGTTGTACCAACAATAACCATTACGAGGACAGTAGCTCAAATACAATGGGGCTCATTCTTCTCTCTGTTCTAAGGTGGGTACTCCTTGGCAGCAGCCAGCATTTTTTTCCCCTAGATTTGCAGGGCTGTGCTCTGTCTTCTGTCCACTTTGCCACAGCCCTAAGGCTCTGGTTGACAAACTGTGTATGGAGGCCCCTCAAGTTTTATGGTGGGTCACGGTGCCATTACAAGAGATTTGACTTTTTGAGGGAAACACAGCCATACTTAGTATCTGTTAGAAGAAGCAGCATCTATTTAAACAACTGATCATACTACATTGCTTTTGTTGATAGTTTATTATTCTGAAGTAGAGGGCTTGTGTGTGTGTGTGTGTGTGTGTGTGTGTGTGTGTGTGTGTGTGTGTGTGTGTGTGTGTGTGTGTGTGTGTGTGTGTGTGTGTGTATGCTATGATCGGTGTGAAAATCAGGAAATGGACCAGGAAATAAGTTTGCAGGTGTTGATTTGGTTTGAGGGTCTGGGAAGACGTACAATGTATAGGAAGCACACAAACTTTTACTAAGTAGTAGAGCTACTTGAATGTGAAATAAACTTGGCTGTTTCATGTTTTTTCAAATAGTTACTAAGTGGTTGGGAGAAAATATGTGCTATATTATTTGGGCCTAACTATAGAATAACTTTTGGAACTTCCTTTGGACCATGTGAAATCACCAAGACTCTAAGGATTTTATAAACAGAGAAAGTTTGGAAACTTCTGGCATTACTTATCCTGACCGCATCCAGCAAAATAGAATAAGAAAAAGAGATTTCCTGAAAGCCATCCTATTTCAAGGACAGCAGCTCATTTTCCATTCATACCTAACTTCAAAGGAGGCTGAGGATTAGAGTGTAGACAAATACCCAGGCAACACAGTCAGATGAGTCTGGTTCCAGGTGGCTGACTATGCCCCACATAGGCAATGTGAGAAACGGAGATATTGCAGTGTTTGTGCAGAAGGCACAGACTCCAGATACATCAATGAAGACGAATTCCCGGGTCAGAGATGGGTTGTTCAGATGTGTGAGGAAGAGGAGGCCAAAGAAGACTTCA
Source organism: Peromyscus leucopus (assembly GCF_004664715.2). Lineage (NCBI taxonomy): Eukaryota > Metazoa > Chordata > Mammalia > Rodentia > Cricetidae > Peromyscus > Peromyscus leucopus. The sequence goes on from NC_051078.1 coordinate 10,497,731, forward strand.
GCATTTTTGATTTGTTTACCTGGTAGACATTGGTGTCTGGACCTAAGAAATGGAATCTAGAGAATGGGAAGTTTGAGCTGCCGAGTCACCGAAGTATACACAAGTACACAGAGTCACATACAAGAGGAACTTAGGAGGTTGATGTTATGAAGGAAGTTTTATCTTTTTTCTTGAAAGGTTTATTTATTTATTATGTATACAGTGTTCTGCCTGAATGCCAGATCTCATTACAGATGGTTGTGGGCCACCATGTGGTTGCTGGGAATTGAACTCAAGACCTCTGGAAGAGCAGCCAGTGCTCTTAATTGCTGAGCCATCTCTCCGGCCCAGGAAGTTTTATCTTACGTAGTCTTAATTTTAAAAAATTTTATGTGCATGGGTGATTTGTCTGCATGCCTATCTGTGCACCACCCGCATGTCTGATGCCTGAGGGGAAAGTTTGAAGATGGCATCCATTCCCCTGGGACTGGAGTTATAGACAGTGTGAGCTGCCAGGTGGGTTCTGGGAATTAAACCTGGATCCTCTGGACAACCAGCCAGTGTTCTTAACCACTGAGCCATCTGGTCATCTCTCTAACACTGGCTTGGGTTGTTCTGTTACATCCCAAAGTGGTCTCTAAGACCCCCATTCTAGCATCAAAAGAGAAGGCATATTAATAAAAACTATAGGAAGCATGCTCAGCCACAGAGGTGCTGGTGAAGTGCTTGGCTTCGTCAAGTTTCACCAACTGCATAGTTTAAAAACAACACAACACGACAAAATCTTGAACAGAGAAAGGAAAATCCCATTGATGAAAACTCCCGATAGTAAGTCACACATTTGGAAATGCCGGGGTCAGAGATTGTCTTTGGTTCCTTCGGTGTCCTTAGTGTGGGTAATGGTGGCTGGTACAATAGCAGATATGGCCTGGTCCCTACTAAGTGAATGAACGAGTCAATAGTAAGCCCTGGCTCGTGGCGTACAGCTGACTAGTACAGGAGCAACATGATGAAGGAACAGCAGGCAGTTATTTCCTTAAGCTGATCAGCCTGATTATTATTATTATTATTATCATCAACAAATGCCTTGGTAATGGGAATTGGGGTTCACATCACAGCACCACAGGTATAGCTGTGTATGACTTTAGCAAAGACTATTAATGCGCATGCTACGGTTTTTTCTGTATATCACTCTTAGCGAAGTCACTAGAAAGTTTCTCCCTCTCAGGAAATAAGCAGGTGCCTTTTCCAATACTCATTTCAGGCTCTCCCTAACATCGTTAGGTTCAGCAAAACTGCAGGAATCAAAGCTGAGCTGCTGTGATACACAGCTGTATTTCCAGTCTTAGATCTTACCCCAGCCTCGCAGTAGAAAGCCTGTTGGCACTTCCCACGCTGGGTAGTGACATGAAGAATTATACCAGAAACTCTCCCATCCTCTGGGAGTCAGAGTATAAATTAGATTCGTGGATGTGCAGCATACAAATAGCCGGTGTGAGCATCTGGGTGAACTAAAATTATGCTCAGGGTTGATCTCAGCAGTGATGGGGACAGCCAGATTATACCTGTGTGTTTTTATTTTTAGAGTATTTCAAAAAATAGTGTGTGTGTGTGTGTGTGTGTGTGTGTGTGTGTGTGTGTGTTGATGAGTGTGAGTGTGTAAGTACTTTCCTCATTTCAAAAACAGGGCTAACAACAATATGTGTCCTATAGGGTGTTTTGAATATTCAGTGGTGGAGTTCTTATGACGATTTACAGCAGTACCTGTCTTATAGTGTTTACTAAATGTTAGCCATGCATTATTAAAATTATCATTATTCGGAAGATTGTAAGAAGGCACACTGCCAGATGTTTGTGCATTTTGATTGTTATAAGCAGAAGGCAGTATACTACCCGTGATGTTTAATCTTATGTGGAGTCACAGACTACTTGGAGAATATAATGAAAACTGTGGACATTCAATCCAAAAGTATTTTGAAGTCATTTCGGAGGAATTCATTCTTAAGTAGGGACTCTTCTGTAGTCTATCCCAAACCCACTTAAGAAATTAGGATCTCAAGAGCAGCAGTTCTCAACCTGTGGGTCGCCACCCTTTGGGGGAGGGGTCATATATCAGATATCCTGAATATCAGATCTTTACATTACCATTCCTAACAGTAGCAAAATTACAGTTATGAAGTAGCAACGAAATAATTTTATGGTTGGGGGTCACTACAACATATGGGACTGAATTAATGGGTCACACCATTAGGAAGGATGAGAACCACTGCTCTAGGGGTTTGAGCAATGTGTCAACCGAAGAGTGTACCAGTCGATAACATGTATGCATGTGAGCTACAAGTTATAGGCCAGTATCGAGTGCCCAAACCTGTCAATGATATATTCCTACTCAGCTACCTAATAATCTAAATGAAAATACATCAGAAGGTATCAGGGACAGGATGAGACCCACCGACCTCAAACCTTTTCCCTTACACAGCTCTATGGCCGCTGGCTGGACATGTAGACGTAAGAGTTCATAAGGAACAATGGAAATAAAAAAGCATCAAGAAGGAGGCCCAGTAATTGTCCTGTCTGCAAGAGCTCCAAGCAATTTCCCTTTGAGAAAACTCAGCATCCATTTCTTTCACTTGGAAGTGGTTAATACTCTCGGTGAAAGTTGCTGACATGATCGAAGAGTGGGTATTTCCAGTTAAACTCCAGCAATCGGCCAGGCTAGCTTGGAAATTACTCTTGCTCTTCAATGTTCCCCTAAGGAAGTTAACTACATTCTTACAGCTACTTGTGGACTGTTTCAGATCAGAAAATATTATTTCTTGGGCATCTGTAACTGCCAGCCTCTCTGCCAGCAGCCAACCCAGCGGAGACTGAGAGTCGCCACCTTTACCTTTCTGCAGTTCACATTCTAAGTGTCTGAGACAATCATCCCTACCAAGGACCTCAGTGATGTGCGCTCAGTGAACAGCATGGCCTGGGAGCCTGAAAGGGAGTAACAGTCCAACCCTTCGTGCTGCAGAAGTGCCTTGTAAGTTACAGAAGTGTTATAGAACTTAAGGCTCCATCCACCCAGTACTTAAAGCTGTGGATCTCTGCATCTGCTTCCACCAGTTACTGGATGAAGGTTCTCTGATGACAATTAGGGTAGTCATTGATCTGATTACAGGAGAAGGCCAATTCAAGCACCCTCTCCACTATGGCTAGGAGTCTCTAGCCTGGGGTCATCCTTGTGGGTTCCTGGGAATTTCCCTAGCACCAGGTTTCCCCCAAACTCCATAACGGCTCCCTCTATCAAGATATCTCTTTCCTTACTCCCCCTCTGCCCCTCCCCCAGCCTGACCATCCCGTTCCCTCATGTTCTCTTATCACCTCGCCTGGGTGCTCCTGAAGTCCAGTCGAAGAGAGGGAGGAGGGATTATATGACCAAAGGGGTGGAGATCATGATGGGGGAACTCAGAGACAGCCGACCCAAGCTATTGGGAGCTCACAGACTCTGGACTGACAGCTGGGGAACCTGCAATGAACTAGGCCCCCTGAATGTGGGTGACAGTTGTGTGGCTTGGGCAGTTTGTGGGGCCCCGGCAGTGGGACCAGGATTTATCCCTAGTGCATGAACTGGCTTTTTGGAGCCCATTCCATATGGTGGGACACCTTGCTCAGCCTTGATACCGTGGGGTGGGGCTTGGTCCTGCCTCAACTTTGATATGCCAGACTTTGTTGACTCCCCATGGGAGAACTTACCCTCTCTGAGGAGTGGATGGTGGGTGGGATGGAGAGAAGGTGGGAGTGAGTGGGAGGAGGGGAGGGAGGGGGAAACTGTGGTTGGTATGTAAAATGGAAGAAAAAAACTTTTGAATAAAAATAAAAGAGCTTGAGGCTCCTTAGATGGAAACAAGAAATCTACCTGTATTCTTACTCTCATTTCCATCTAAGAGGAAAATGAAGAGACCAGAACTTGTTGAGCTAATTCATGAAGTGTCATTAGAGGAAATCATTTGTTCTACCCGTAAGTTTGGATAGCCACTTGTGATCATTATCTTGTGTCCAATGAACAGATTCTCTGGTCTGAAAGTCCAGCTGAACAATAAGAGACTGAAGATTTGTCTCATCTAGAAGGATAGGTGAGAAGAAAGGAACACTCAGGAGGGTGAACCCAAGATACAGACATGATCAGATCTGCAGCACACTCCTGAAAGCCATCCTCAGGGATCCAGGCAGATGAACCACCGCTACCTGAAGAGGTGGCTAGATACAGACATGATCAGATCTGCAGCCACTCCTGAAAGCCATCCTCAGGGATCCAGGCAGATGAACCCCTACCTGAAGAGGTGGCTGGCTATGCACTGGGGTCATTGCTTTGGGTTCCCTGTGACGACAGAGTGGGAGACTCCCCCTTCAACAATCTGGCAAAAGAACTTAATGATAGATACACTGGTTTGACCTTCTCCTACAGGCACCTAAGAACTCATATGTTTGGATACCTTGATTGAAACGGTAAATTTAAAAATAACCTGCATACTTTGGAAGACTATCCAGTATTTTCAAGTATTTTATGCTCTTCGGGATGTTTCCATACCTACTACCTAACTTAATTTTCAGAACAATCCCAGGAGAAGATCACAGTCCATTTCTGAGTCCCAAAAGGAAACTTAAATATCAGGTTCTGTCATTTAGCAGAATTTGTATCCATTACACACACACACACACACACACACACACACACACACACACACACACAGAGAGAGAGAGAGAGAGAGAGAGAGAGAGAGAGAGAGAGAGAGAGTTGAATCTTGACAAAATGGAATGCCAGACATTTTCAGAGCCATCACACAGCAGACACTAGAATGTACAACTACTGGAAAAGGACTGAAAACCAAGGCATGCTCTGGCTGACTTCGACCCACCAGGCTAACAGTAAATCAGTCACTCTAATCTTGCTACAGATGCCATATGCCAGGGTCGTGTATTTGACATTCCTTTGTTTTATGAGACTTGATCCATTTCAAATAAAGGGACAGATGGAAACTAATAGAGCAGTCACTGCAGATAACCAAGAGGCGAGGCACCAAGGGGGCTCTGGGAGCTCTCCATGGAGAAGCCTGGAGGCCGCTGCAGTCAGTCTGCATTTTATTACAACCCTGCCTAAGACCCACTGGGATTCTGGGCTGGAGAAGTCGGAGCTGGCCAAAGCAAGGACAACTCTCATGTCCTACTTTGGGCTTCTCCTTTACTAACAAGGAGGACAGCATTGTCTCCTGACCCCCAGCATGGTCCAGCTCTTTTCTTCTGATCCACATGTTAAAGCACAAAACAAAGATAGAGTCTACATTGTTGCTCGTCATTAGGGTCAGCAGCCTAGGAATTAACAGCTAAAGATATTGACACAGCTACCTCTTTGGAGTCATTCTTTGCTTAGCATCTCAACTGTGTATTACTTCACCCAACTCTAATGATCTCCTAGCCTCACTGTACATGTGAAATGTTTCAGCTATCTCAATCCATCTTATACCGTTCCATCTATCCATCCATTCATCCATCTTCTCTTTGAGTATCTATTGGTCATTTTCTACATGCTAAATACTTTACTATCAAGCCAAAAAAGGCAAAGTCCTGGCTCTTAAGAAATGTTTGTTCAAGTAAGAAATATCTTAGGACATTAAAAATCGTAATAATAATACGATCAATGATGATTAGCAAATCAAAGGCGTAGTCTGGGGCAAACCCAGAGAGAGAAACTTGAAAAGGGTTCACCAATGGTTTATTGTGTCCCAGGTAAACCGTCCACATTGCCTTGAGAATGTCACTAAAAGTTCTTACTGTGCCTTAACCTCTGAACTAAAAAAAAAAAAAAAAAAAAAAAAAAATCAGAAACTTCAATGCATGGTTTAAATTCTCACCTTAGCTCACTCACTTCAAAATGCCACCATGTCTAAAGCACATGCTTTATTTAGCAGCGAGAAAGACGATGCTGTCAATTAAATTATAATATAATGCCTTCTTATTGCTAAAGGTTTTGAACTTACTGAAGAACTCAAAGTGCCTACATGGGCAGGGGAAGCACGTGAAATCAATGAGCCATGGCATTTCCTGCAAGCTCTTCTGTAGTTAACCTCCAAACCAGTGTCAGTCATCATGTTTTCTTCACAGTACTGTTCTCTGGGCATCAGAACCTGGTGAGGGAGCATTGCCCAGGCCATGGGGCATCAGGAACCTGGTGAGGGAGCATTGCTCAGGCAATGGGGCATCAAGAACCTGGATGTAGCATTGCCCAGGCTATGGGGCACCAAGAACATGGATGCGGCATTGCCCAGGCTATGGGGCATCAGGAACCTGGTGAGGGAGCATTGTCCAGGCTATGGAGCATCAGAACCTCGATTAAGCATTGCCCAGGCTATGGGGCATTAGGAACTTGGATGTAGCATTGCCCAGGCTATGCCCAGTTTTTGTTTCTTGAATTTTCTTTCAAGTTGATGATACTCACTCACAGGCTTTGATTCTTATTGTTATGGTGAAATGCCCTCAGAAGCTTACATTTTGAGTGTTTTATCTCCAGTTTTGGGTGCTTTATTTTAAAATAAAAATGGACTTTTTTTTTTGGAGACAGGGTCTTACTTTGCAGGTAGGGCTGGCCTGGAAGCTTTGTAGACCAGGCTAGCCTTGAGCTCACTGAGACCTTCCTGCCTCTGCCTCCCCAGTGCTGAGATTAGCTGATTTTGATAATGTTATACATGAATATACTGTATTTACATCATTTCCACCCCTCTCCTTTCTCCTCTTCAAATCTTCCCTTCCCCTATTCCTTTCTTGCTTCTTGGATTCATCTCCTCTTCTTTTATTATTATTATACACCTCTCTCTCTCTCTCTTACACAAACACACACACACACAACATGCATGCACACAGGCATACATGCACAAGTACATGCACAGGAACAATGTCGCTCACATGCACATGTGCTTCAGGCTGAGCATTTGGGATTGGATGTCCCATCATGGGCTTCGTTTCTTGAAGTAGCCACTGCCTGTCTGTTGTTCTTCAACCAGAGATGGGATCTTGTGAAATTTATACCATCCTCCTTCACATGTTCACTGGCCTAATTATCACCAAGTTGTTAACTTGTTAGGCAACCACATTATTGAGATTTCACGGATATAACATCTCTTGTCATTTCAAGAAAACACAATCTTAGCAGCAGGCATCCTGATCCTCTCAAACTTCCTGGCTCCCCTTCCTCAATATTCCTAGAGCTGTAGGTGAGGAGGTTGTGTTGTAGATCTATTTGCTGGAATTGGGCTCCCTATGGTCACTTAGCCTCTAGGTCAGTGGTTCTTGAACTGTGGGCTACAACTCCTTTGGGGGTCGAATGACCCTTTCACAGGGCTCGCATATCAGATATCCTGCATATCAGATATTTACATTACGATTCCTAAGAGTAGTAAAATTACAGCTAGGAAGTAGCAATGAAAATAATGTTATGGTTGGGGGTCAGCACACCATGAGGAACTGTGTTAAAGGGTCGCAGCATTAGGAGGGTTGAGACGCACTGCTCCAGGAGCTGCTGAGGTGGTTCAATGGGTAATAGGTAGTTCCTGAAAGCCGACCCAAGTGTAATCATGTCATCAAGAATTTCATCACCATGAGTCTGAACCAAGTCATCCACGGACAACACTGATGGAATCCCAAATGCTGCAGGCTTAAGAACAACTATAAAAAATGCCTCTTGTTTTCACAGATGTTGAAAGTATAGGACAGCAACTAGGTGGTCCATAGGATAGCTGGAATACAGTATGCTTTCTCAAATCCCATTTTAAAGTGAAATTTTCAGAGCACCCAGGAAGAAGGAGACCAAAGAGGTATCACCCCAATTCTCCGGTCCCAACTTCCTCTGTTCTTGCCTGTGTTCTCCGCTGTAAGATGCTGTTGAATGTTTCTAAAGCTATAACCTATGTGTGTATCCTTGTCCACTGGCAGGCACGGTCATCCCCAGCTCTGGCATTCTATAGTCTGTGGTAACAATGCGCAGGAGGAGCCGTTGCCACACTTTTGAGAGTCTCTCTGGCACAGGCATCTTCCAAAGTCCTGGGAAGGATCCCAGTGATGTGTTCCTGTCTTTGTAAGGTTTTGTTGAATTGGAGAAGTCTATTTTCGTGTTCTCGATTTGTGTGGATTTCAGATGCCACAAAGCTTACATCTTCCTTTAGTACTGGTTCTCAACCTTCCCAATGCTGCAACCCTTTAATACAGTTCCTCCTGGTGTACTGACCCCCAACTATAAAATCATTGCTACCTCATCACTGTAATTTTGCTACTGCTCTGAATTGTAATGTAAATATCTGATATGCAGGATATCGGATATACAAGCCCTGTGAAAGGGTCATTGGCCCCAAGGGGTCACGACCCACAGGTTGAGAACCACTGCTTCAATTACTTCGCATCTGTATAGCGCTTAGCCTGGCCTGTGCAGACACACATTTGATTCCTATCAAATCACCAAAGATGAAACGCACGAAGATTTCCAAGGACAGATGACTTGCCTACGGGCCCCCATCAGGAAAACCTGTTAGAACTTACAAACATTGGCTGCGATTTAAAATTCAACCCTCTTTCCACGGTGACATTGTTTAACAAGGACTGGCCCAGCTGCTGATGTTATGTCTTATCAAAAGACAGCTCAGGACTCTAGCTAAAAATGTTCTAAGACTATTTTTCTTTTGCTTCTTGAATGTAGACATGAAACATTAAAACAAATTGCCTTTCCAGTGCGGGAGGGTGAAAGTGACTTTCACACAACGGAATAAAGAATATTTTGTGATTTGAATTGAGTTAGCAACTTGTCAAACTCTTGCTCGGAAGTCCACACCAGTTCCAGAGAATAACATTTTATTTTAAAATTCTGGAAAAATACCTCTAAAGAAAGGGGTTACCTCTTTTCTGTTTTAATCTCAGTGACCTATGTATATACTGAAGAATATTTTCTCTTATCTGAAATCTGGATATATATTTCCTGAAAATACATTACTTCTGTTTTCATCTTTCTTTTTTTTCATTTGTACATTCCCCTCTAACAGTTTCATTGTGTGGTTTGAATCTGCTGTCCACTCCTGTTTCCAAACATGAACAGAACAGAGGACAGTTTCCCTTTAAAAGCACAATGCCTTTAAAATCCATTAAAGGGTATCTCAGCAAGCCCACAAGAGCATTACAATAATTGCTTCTCTTACCTAGGAGGAAAAGGACATATCTGTCAACCTAAGATGTGCAAAAGCAATTAACACCTCTGTACTCTGCTGGGAAATTGCCTAAATTAAAGAAATAACAGGGTGATATCACAGTTATTACATGTTTAATATTTAGTAATTAGCATAGATGTAGAGGTCCCCAGACACCCCCATGTGGCCTTCCCAGGCTACCAGAGCCTGGGTAAATATAAACAAGAGAAAGAGCACATTTGTTTATATATATATGTCACATGTGAGTCTTGGGCGACATTTTTTCAAAGTCTTAATACAGACCCAGGAATAGACTATGCACTAATAAACTTAATATGCAGGCCATGTAAGTTTCCAATAAAAAGCTTCTCATGAATAGGAAACACATATCTGGATTCTGTGCTACCCTCCACAGATGAGCTTTATCAGCCTTCTTCCAGGGCTGGGGTGCTGTACAGAAAGTTTACATGTATCAGGTCTTATACACACAGAGTGGAAGTCCACGAATGAGTTGGGGAGAGAATCAGATGGGTGTGAACGCAGCTGATCTAGATAGCACAGAGGTCAATCTTTCACTGTTCCTTTTCCAGAAGATAGCACGTCATCCCTTAATGTGCAACATCACACACAACTCTAGCTAGGGATTTTGAGAGACAGAAATAAACAGAGCATAGGCAGGCCTTTTTCCTGAGGAGATAAACCTGTATGTCAAAGGAGAGAAAAAAAGGACTTCTATTTCTTGAGGTGTGAAGGTAACCCTTGGCATTCTCAGAGAAAACCACACATAATGCTCCAGTTTCCTCTTTGGCAGAGGCTGGCCATGGGAGGACGAAACTGCAGAGCATACGACAGGAAAAGTGCCAGTGCACGCGGGAAGATGCTTCAAGAGGCTGGAGGGAGGAGGCTGCTCATTCCTTTGCTCAGCAGCAGAACAAAAGTCTCAGGTGACCTTCAGGGCCTGCTGATTCACAGCCACCTACCCTTGTTTTCCTTCCTGTGTGCCTGTAATCACCACCCATATCCTCCTGTCTGAACAGCTCGCACACACCCACGTGAGACGCTAATTCAGACGTCAGCTCCAGTGACTAACTGCCAGGTATGAAGCACTTTATCTGACTGATTTTGTAAGCGGCAGCAGACACACTCTTCTGATCCTCCAGGGTCCCCACATCCTTAGGTCCAACTCCCTGATGCTGTCCCCACAGTTGTGGTTTAAATCTGGAATGTCTCCCATTGGGTCTGATTTAGGATGCTCAGTTCCCAGGCAGTGGTGCTATTTGAAAGGAAGCGGGGCTTAGTTAGCACTGGTAGGGTACCGGGAGTGGGCTTTAGAAAGGACCCCATTAACACTGAAATCCCTTTTAAACTATAAGCCCATACAAGTCTCTTCTTCCCTTGACATGGGCCTGGTGAGCACTTTGGTTACAAGTGACGCTAAAACCCCATCTTGTGGAGATGGGTGTGGCCTGTGACTTGTACCTAACCAGGAGGATTTGCAAAGGTTCCAAATGTGTGTGATCACATTTATATGTGGAATTCAGTGCCCAGCCTGCCAACGACTTCCCCACTTTGTGGCCTATGAAATAGTAGGCAGTAGTGGGGGGCTGAAGGTGACCTCTGGAAGACAAGGAACTGAAGCTCTCTGGACTTAAGTCTGCCAACAGACCGAATGAGCTTGGGAATAGATCCCTCCTCCATCAAACCTCGGCTAACACGCTTGCTTTGTAAGACCCTGGGGAGGGCAGATAAGCCACGTTCAATATCCTAATATACAGAAACGGCGAGATAATACGTGTGTATGGTTTTAAGCCGCTGGATTTGTGGTGATGTTGCTAAGCAGGAGGAGATAATTAATATAGATGCTTCATGTGTATTAACTTTGATAATCCTCATTGTAGTCTCATTTTGCACAATGGGAATGCCGAAGCATGGGACTTAAACAACCCGCTTATTTCCACAGAGTAGCCAGGCTGCTGACACTGGAATAAGACAGAGTCACTCCAGGGCCTGCTTCTAACCAAGAAAGAGCATGGTCCTAAGTTGCTTCCATATCAAATTTCCCATAATGTATCCCAATAGCATGAGTCAAACATCCAAATAACATGATAGCCACATAAACTGAACAAAGGAGCAGAGTGTAGCCTGATCAGTCAGCTGGGAGCATGCAATGCAGGGAAGAGCAACAAGTCTTGCCTTGAAATATTTTCTGACAAAACAAAACACATCTATGGCTGTCCTGTACCAGGGGGAGTAACAGGGATCGCATATGAGTCCTATTTCTGCCTTTAAGAATATACCACCCCTATGTTCTTATGACATGAAGTATTTAAAAAGATCGATGACTTTTGGTTCAAAAGGGGTGTGTGTGTGTGTGTGTGTGTGTGTGTGTGTGTGTGTGTGTGTTCATTGGTTCAGTATGGCATCAACTACAGAAATACCTCTCCACCTCCTCTTGTTTCTCCTCTGGGAGACTGCGTGTGATATGCCCTTCAGGACAAGGTATTGTCAGGCAGTGCCAATTCACTGATGTTACTTCTTGTCATGGTGGCTGCAGCGATTCATCCTTTGTAAAGATCTCTCCCTTAACAACCTGTACGCTGCAAGTTTTAAGCTCTGAGGCTCACTGAGACTGAAATTCGAAGCCTTCAAATCAGTGTTCTTGGGAAAGAATCGAGGACTTGGGGAGGTGCTCTGCTATCAGCAGAGTGACGCTTGTCATTCTTAACATCTGTTAAATGCCCATCAAATTTGTGACGAATTCTCTGCTAAGTAGAGCAGTATATGTATGCAATAATCATCTACTTCCCAACTAGAGCCTGACTGAAATAACTTCTGAGTCAGTCCTCAGCTAAAAGATGAGAGAAGGCAATTGAAACCACACACACACACACACACACACACACACACACACACACACACACACATACACAATTATTGAATATAATTTGGGCAAGGTACTTCAGCCTCTGTGAGCCTTCATTTTATTCATCCATGAAACTGAGTTAATTCTTTTCTTTTTGAAAAAAAATGACACTAGATGATTTTTTGGCATCTGATGGATTCCTAGGAAGTGTCGGAACTCCTTTTTTTTCCCCCTCTTTTCAAACCTAGATAAATATCATGGACATAAATATTTGGGGCAATTGGACAAAAGATGTAGATGGCCTAGTATTATAAGGAGTATTACTGAAAAACTAGCCTCAAGAAGTCATGAGATCAAGATCTGTAAGTTTTAGCTGACAGAAAGTTCAATACAAATATTACTTCACTTAAAAGTACTGTCTTAACCTACATCACCCAGACAAGGGAAAGCAGTAAGTTTCTTGTACCTTGTTCTCTTCACACCATGATCAAGGGAAGGTACTCAGTTGGGTCAACTTGGATGCTTAAGAGCATTGGCAAACTGAGAAAGACTAGCTGAGAATGGAAATCATGTCACACATAACAAAGGACTTAGGAAGGAATGTGTTTTGCTTGGTTTGAAAGCGACAACAGCAGGAAGAAATGATAAATGGTTTCAAGTATGCACATGGCTGGTTTGAAGGGAGGGTAGGATAATTAGAACCACCAAGGAGTAAAGGCTTGAGGTGGGAAAATTCAGTCCATTGGCACAATAAATACCCAACAGGCAGAGATAGGAAAAAATGGGGCTACTTTGCAATACAGACAGTTCTATGTATTTAAACATATTGAAGTCAGACAAATTGAATATAGGATTTTTTTATATTGGAAGTAGAATGCCTAGAAAGGGAGTGTGTGTGTGTGTGTGTGTGTGTGTGTGTGTGTGTAAGACATAAGTATTAAAATAGTCTGTTGTGGAATATTCCTTTACATTGTGTGAAGATATGTCACTGTGATTGGTTAATGGAAAGCTAAATAGCCAATGGCTAGGCAGGATGTTTGGGGCAGAGAGAATGCTAGGAAGAAGAAGGGTGGAGAAGCCAGCCAGACACGAAACAAGTTGGACACACAAAATGAGATAAAGTTAAAAGCCACATGAGGGAACATAGATTAATAAAATCATGAGTTAATTTAAGAGCTAGTTAGAAACAAGCCCAAGCTATCAGCTGAGCTTTTATAATTAATAAGAGGTCTCCATGTGGTTATTTGGGAGCTGGCTGGTGAGACAGATAAAGACTTATTGCAAATCCGCCTATAGTAGTCTGAATCCTATTTCTACCTCACCCCTTTCTAAGAGGTGATTCATAAAACAATGAGATCCTAATGCAGATAAAATAAACCTAGACCACACCCACTGGAGAATCCTGCTGGGAAAAACTTGAATGATTGGTTTTGGAGGAGCTTTTAATAGAGGAACATTTCTTTGAATTGAAAGAACAATAACCTTGAACTAGAGATGACTCACCAGCGGAAACAGTTGCAGAACAACTTGAAACAGAATATACTAAACTACTATGGTGGTTTAAACGAGAATGGCTCCCATAGACTCATATATGAATGCTTGGCCCTCACTGGGCAGCACTGTTTGAAAAGGATTAGGAGGTGTGGCCATGTTGGAGGAGGTGTGTCACTGGGGGTGGGCTTTGAGGCTTTAAAAGTCTACACCATTCCCAGTGAACTCTCTGCCTTCTGCTTGTGGATCGGACGTAAGCTCTCAATAACTACTCCAGCAACATGCTGGCCTGCCTGTGGCCATGCTCTCCACCATGATGGCCATGGACTCCCCCCCTCTGAAACTGTAAGCCCTGAAAAATTCTCCTATAAGTTGCCTTGGTCATGGTATCTTAGCACAGCAAAAGAAAAGTGACTAATACAACTACCAGAAGGTCTCAAAGGTTTCTTATAAAACATCCTGGAAGCTCATATGCAGAAATGATTGTGGCAAAGAGAAACGGGGAGGAAGGCTAGTGGAACCAGCGAATAATAGGTGGGGATGGCGTGGAAGCCAACATCAAAAGAGCAAGCCTACTTCATCCCCCTTTGGACTGGAGGAGCCAGGTTTTATGAGAGAGAAGGGTTATGCACTCTATACTCTGTAGTGATTCCCTAACATGGCCTAGGAAATCCACTCACTCAGTCTTGGAAATGACATCTCTCCTTCTTGAAAGCTTTAGCATCCCCTCCCCCTCACACTCCACAAAGGGCTTCACCTCTCCTTTTTCACATATCACTTCTAGTCAGGAGCTCTGTTATCCACCAGTCTCCTCATGGTCTTTCTTCTCAGGGCACTCTGACTGGGTTGGGTACTCAGCCTCTTCATAGACTGTGGTTTGCTTTGATCTCCACTGGCAACAACCTCCCACTGAACAGGTGAACCTGGTGAGCACACAAGCTTTCTATCCCCTTTCATGTTTACCTCTCTATAGATCTGTGCTGCTATTGGGCTCAGTATTTTACACTCTTCACAGTAGAATATGGCTTTTCCTGGGCACACAGGCCACCACACATCCTTGACCTTCTACATACTTTGCTGCCTCTCTTTTTTAACATGCCTTCTGTTGTGTTGTCTCTTATTGCTGACCTCTGAGAACTGCCACGTCCCAGGCTCAGACTGTGGACCTTGTTTCAATCTACCTGAATTACCTAGATGATTTCTGTTACTCCCAAAGCACAGACTCTACCTCCACACTGACAGACCCAGAATGTGAACGTCTAACCTTGATCTCCTTCTCTGAGTTTTCAGGGTTCATCTTACACCATGCTTCCTACATGGGTCTCCATTTCTGTAAATGGCATCAGTATTTACCCAAAGGGGAAGAGTAAAAGTTAAGGAATCACTTCAGAGTTCTCCTTCTGTCTGTCATCCCATGTCTAATTTGTGAGCAGTGTTTTGGGGGTGCTTTATCAATTGAATCATTTTTTTAGTACTGCTACCTCAACCCCCATCTCTATTCCTCTCTCCTTCCATCTTAAAAATCTGATCATCTTTTGCTCCTTCTCCACTGGTCTAGGATGTCACCATTGCATGCCTCAAAATACTACAATGGCCTTCTAATAAGCCTTCCTGCTTCCACTCCTGTCTCCCATGAGCAGCTAGAGAGGTTAAAATGAAAAGCAAGTCCCATCCATGTTTCAGTTTCTCCCAGCCTGCAATAGCTTCCTTCATATTCAGAATTACATCATGGTCCGATCATGACCTGTAAACTCTACTGGACCTGTGTCCTTTCTTTTCCAACCTCATCCCTTGCTACTCTAGCTTTGTGGAAACAGCAGACTTTATTCCATTGCCCCAGCAGGCCAAGTCTGTTCTGAACTCAGGGTACTTGCTGTTTGCTTTACTAAGTACTCCCTCCTTCAGATCACTAGGTAATGCCTCCTTCATTTGCAGGCACTAAATGCTACTGCCTATTAGAGGGCATCTTTGTGTTTCTTTTTAAACCTATGACCGCTGTCTTTCCTTCCTTCCCTATCACTTTCTAGTTCTATCAATTCTCTTCACTGTGCTCACACCGTAGCCTGACATCACGTTAGACATCTGTTGTGTGTCTGAATCTATTGCCCCCAATGGCCAACCATAGAAGCACAGAAGTATCTAGTCCTATATCCATATAGTGTGATATAGTATCCTTCACACCTATATCCATAGCATCTGGAACATACGAGGTGCCGGGTAGTTACATGTCAAATGACAATGAGGACCTCTCAGAATCAAAACTGAGAGGCGATCATCTTAGTGATTATGGACTTATGGAACAAGTAAAGGGTTGGCTGGGGAAGAGAGCAATCAGTGAGGCATGCATTGGTGGAGGAAATGGGATCAAGATGCAGTGGTTTATATTCCAAGAAAGAGAGGGGGTAGCACCAGGGGCCATCCAGTTCCCAAAGGGAATAAAGAGACTGGCTGATGGCTGCAAAGTATTTGCACATAAATATAGAACAGGAAATCTTCGTTATAGATGTTTAAATCTTTATCAGCAATAGGTTTAGAAAGGTTTTTTTTAAAAGAATTTAAATATCTATTTAAGTTATAGATAATATACTAGTGAATGAATTTTATCTTTATTCACTGACTCTGATCATGGGAAATAAATATGAACTGATTCTATACATCTTTTTACAAGGCTAATATCTCTTCATGGGACACAGTGATTAATTTCATAAACTCAGTGGAATCTAAAGGCTTTTTATTACTGCACAGTTTTAAAAAGGAGATAAAAAGTGCAGAGTTACAGTGTCACCAGGTTTAGAAGACATATTTAAAAGTCCATTGTGGCCTGTCGTATACCCACACATTGGTGCCTCTCTCAGCCCTCATCAGAGAAGCTGCTTCTTGCAGAGCAAATGGGAACTAAACAGAGCCCATAACTGGGCAGTGAGCAGAGAATGAGAGACTCTGGAGCACTCAGTTCTAAATGGGACGTCTTCATCAGAGCCCTCCCCTCAAGGCTCAGGGATCTACATGGAAGAGGAGACAGAAAGACTGTAAGACACAGAGGTGGCGGATGACTCCAAAGAAACAGTATCTTCCAGATACAGAGACTGTGGCAACATGCACAGATAAGGTCCCAACATTAAGAATGGGAGTGAACACGGAATCCCGCCCCTAACCAAGAGGCTATTTGCCATGGAAACCTGCTGGTAAAGGGAAAACAAGTTTTCTCCAACAGAGTGTCACTGAACATATCAACACTCAGAGCAGCTGGCCAACAGAAAATGAACTCCATTTTTGTGCATGGGGTCGGGGGAAGGTCTTTTGTTTTCTTTTGTCTCATTTTTTTTTGTCCTATTGGATTTTTGTTTTGTTTTATTGAGTGAAAGGGGGAGGGGCGGAATCAGGAAGTTGGGTGGGCAGGGATGTGGGGAGGATCTGGGAGGAGTTGGTAGAGGAGACACATGATCAAAATATACTGCATGAGAAAAAATTTTATAGAAAAATGTCTATGTAGCCAATTTTAATTATTTTCCTTGAGCTGGAAGCTCTGAAAATCACAAATACATGGAAGAATACTATTTAATAGTATAGTACTATATAACACAAAGTATACTATATTTAGTATATAATTTATATATGCTATAAAGCCTATAATTTATATAGTATATATGTAGTATATATATTCATATATAGCATATAATTGATATATAATATATAGCATATATACTATATATCCCTAAAAGTACAGGGATGCGTAGCTATATATCCAATATATTATATATATTTATCCCTATATATTATTTATTTATATATAAATTTTATATATAATATATGTATTATGTATAGTATATCCCTAAATATTACATTTGCTTCCTTAGTTCGTTTAGGCCCTCAGTCACTCAGAGAAAGAATTACATGAGCCCCAGGATACCAAGCTACTGCACATTATCCTATCTCTAATAACAGCACTGATCACTGAGGACTGAGATGGACTTGTGGCCTGGACAGACAGGACAAACCTTCATAGCCTCTCAGCACCTCAGAGAAGAGGTTTGGTTGGTCTCCAGAAGACAAAGTTTTTACATCTCATTATCAGCAAGGATTCTCTCTACCACCTTCATCAACTGCTCACCACGACTCTGGACAAAACTTACATTAATCTAGAGTTTATTCAAGCTTCCTACTTTCTAGACTTGTGACCTTTGACAAGCAACTTTAGCTCCTAGAACATCAGTTTGGCCATCTCTGTGGAGGGCACTAAAACTTACTCTGAGATATTGCGTGGAAGAAGTGAAGTGAGGTGGGAAGAAATGAAGTGAGGTGGGAACACAGCATGTGATGAGTGGCAAGTACTTCTCTAACTATCTATCCACCGCTTGCTGCCGCCTATGTTCTCTGTCTCTGGATCAGGTTGGACTGTGGTCATTTCATCCCTTCATTCTCTATGCTTGGGGTTCACATTGTGCGGTGTCCTCTTTCTCATTCAGAGTTTCTTTTCATCTTTAAGTGGAAGCCCCACAGGCATTCCATGTCTACGCAAATGACCTTTTCTGCACCATAAATCAGCTACCCACTTATGTACCCATAAAGTGCCGAGTATTAGGATTCTCAAGGTCACTCTCAAGACTCGCATTCCAAGTCAGCGTCTCCCAAAATATGTGGTATAAAAACGTTGGTGGATGTCACATGCTTTAGGGGGATGCATAAACCTTCATTTTAAACTGTTGGGTGGAAACTTATTTATAGTATAAAAATAAAATTGGCATCTCAAACTCAGATATTGAAGTGCAAGAGAAGATGAAGAAAAGAGTCAGCTCAAATGTCCTTGAAAAATTAGAGTAATTATAATAGAAGCAGAACCTGGCTACATAGCAAAGCTTGCCAATTGAGCACCTGAGATCCAGGAAGCTGGTCTGCCATATAAGGCTGATAGATAAATGTGGAGTAACCATGAGCCTCAGGGCTCAAATCTATAGTAAATTACGTAAACTGACTCTTCGCTCTCGTCACATGCTGGTCAAGAAAGACAGCTTTCACCTCTCCTGATTTTCTAAAGTCACTTCATTTTCAAGCCTGAACTGGAGGTCCCTCTAACTTGATGAAGGGGGATATTGATTTTCCTTCGCTGCAAGAGCTTTGGAGGGGAAAGAATTCCCTGTAGTTCTTAGACACACATCCCCGAGCTTTCTTGTACAGTGTTTCTCCGACACCGCAGGCTGTACGAGTGGTGGTCAGTGCCAATCCTTCTGACCCCTGAACATACCAAGCATGGCATTGCCAAACACCATCACCCCTACAGCACAGGAGTCTCAGGACACATTGTGGCAAAACAGGAAGTCACTACAAATAATCTTCCCTTGGATTGCATGCAGGGGGACGAATCACTGGGAAATCACTTGCTGCATATGTACCACTTTGCTGTAGTTTAGCCCTGTTTATTTACTAGTAGGCATGAGAGACGTTCAAACACAAGAGGCTGGCATTTCTGAATTGCTAATGAAGGCTGCCAGCGTTGGGCCCACAAATCAAACTGCTCATTTCACTCAGCAATACTTGAGATCTCAGTTTGTATCCCAGTCACACACAGCAAACTGGATCAGCTCTCCGGGAGAAATCTTACCATTTACCGGCCATAATAAGTCATGATTCTAGCCCGCAAGATTCTATTTATAAACTCGCGAATGCTTTTCCACACATTAGCCCGTTTCTATACACTAACAATGAAATGACTCATCTCCATCTTGTCAATTTTAAACTGTTTCTCCAGGTGAGGGAGGGATGCACAGATCTCTTCTGCTCAACAGAAACCAATGAGTCCAGGGAGAAAGCTCTGACCTTTAGAAATCTTTGGTTACTAGTTGATCTATATTTCATTCATTAATTCTGGGAGGTGATCTCCTTAGAAATGTCATATTTGGTGCACACTCAAGAGCAGTGTGGATATTTGCTGCAGACTAAAGGAGTCAGCAGGCTAGGGCAATAGAGGCTGTTGTACACTATGGTAGGTGGTCAACTGTCATAGGACTCAGCCTTTGCAGAGTCAGCTGCCTAAGAGTCTTTGCTCATTTAATGATGTTATAAACACCAACTGAATACCCACTGCCTATACAGTCCTGTCCTGTTCACTAGAGATACCAAACAAAACAAATACACTACCTATCTTAGGTCACTTACATTTCCTTGAGGGACGGAGAGAGAAAATAGTAATAATACCTTTATCAATTAATTTCAGACAGTGCTAAGTACAATGGGGAAAGAAAATGAAAATCTGCAAGGGTAGAGTTGGGGATGGCTTTTCTGTCCACACTCTTGACCCATCATCTTGATGCTTATTTAAAAATAAAGGAGCCATTTTTTAGCTAGCTTTGTAAACAGTCAGGGATGAAAGGCAGCACCTGCAGGACCAGTCCCTGTACGACATTTCCTACTTGGAGGGTTCAACAGACTTCCATCTTCTATCTGGCAAGACTCACTCTTCTCTTGGAGAGTTTCATCGATAGAACTAAAGAGCTGGAGTAGACCCAGGCTCTAAAATCCAAGCAAATAGCCTCTGCATGCCTGAGCACTGATACAGCTATAAAATCTTAGTGCCAATGTCACACTAGATATCTGCTGCAATAATGAAAATGTGGATCGATGAAGCATCAGAGGGTGTGAACAACAATGGCAGGAAAATGATAATAGAGACATGAAGACCTTCAACATTTTAAATTGTCCTCTCTCCATAACTCAACGTTGCCAGTTCTCCATGACGTCGAGGGCATGGCAATCTTTTCCCCTCAGATCTGTGACTTTTGAGTACATGCGGAGCCTTCCTGGGTGTATTCTAACAGCGCTCCTCGGTGCCTCTTGGGCCATGGGACACATGTTAGACTCTCAGTCTCCTATTTAAATGTCCAGCTCAAATATCTGCATGTGACAACTAAGACAGACTGAAACTTGGTCACCGATGAACAAATCAATATCTTTTGTAATATTCTACAAAGGGAAAAAACACTTGCCACAACTTTTTGTGACTGAAATCTGGATGCAGATTTAAGACAATTGTTCTGGGTGCCCTGAAGTTTTCGGAAAGATAACAGAGGTGATATCTCATAGCTTGCCACATCTGTCCGTAGTACAGGGTTCCTTATAAAGACTATTACGACCAAGGAAAGATACCCTCTGTGAAAAGGGGGACAAGTCAAATCAACAGGACACCAACTCTAGGACTTGGAGTCTAGTATACTGTCCTATCTCTTCCCTTTACACACAATAGACAGATATGATTAAAAATATTTTCTTCAAGTAGGGAATACTACAAGCTATTTCCAAAGCTGTCAAAGCTAAAGTATGGACAGATTGTCACTGATGTGCATGACCCTTTAATCAGCCTAATTCCCCTTCACCAGTAATGTTCCAATTAAAGAGGTCTCAGATCTAAAGCCTTTTCATAAAGCTAGACATGTTGTATCTGATAGCTCAGAATACCTTTGAACTTGGAACTAATTTTATCTTTGAAATAAGATTAAAACCTTACTTCATTATTATTATTATTATTATTATTATTTTGCTTTTTCAAGACAGGCCTTCTCTTTGTAGCTCTGGCTGTCCTGGAACTCACTCTGTAGACCAGTCTGGTGTAGCTTGAGTATTCCTGCCTGGCCCACACTCAGGACAAATCCCTGTCACCACAAATCTCTGTCACCCGCCAGTCCCACAGCCACTCAGACCCAACCAAGTAAACACAGAGACTTATATTGGTTACAAACTATATGGGTATTGCAGGCTTCTTGTTAACTGTTCTTATAGCTTAAATTAATCCATTTCCATAAATCTATACCTTGCCACGTGGCTCATGGCTTACCAGCATCTTCACATGCTGCTTGTCATGGCAGCGGCTGGCAGTGTCTCTCCTTCCTACGCCTTCCACTTCCCAGAATTCTCCTCTCTCCTTGTCTCACCTACACTTCCTGCCTGGCCACTGGCTAATCAGTGTTTTATTTATACAGAATGATATCCACAGCATCGGGCCTCGAACTCAGAGTTCAGACTGCCTCTGTTTCCCTGAGTGCTGGGATTAAAGATGTGCACCACACCCAGCTTATTATTTTTTTTAATAGAAGGTTATCCTTAAATTTATCCTCTAATGTCACAGGGCCAGTCGTCATTTACTACCATCGCTAAAAATTAACAAAAGCTTGTGAAAATCAAAAAAACCTTTTTGTTTTTAAATTTTATGCCACAATAGACATGATTAAAATGAGGAGTACCCAAATAATATTAATAATGCATTTTCTTTTATCCAAAGCAAATGCACTTTATTCCTAAGAGATTTTTAATACATTGCCTTTTTTTTTTTGTGGGAGGGAAAGGAGGGGGATGAAAGGATTCAATGAAAGATACATATTTGACTTGTGATTATAAAGTAATTGCTATACTAATTTTGAGTTTATGTGAAGATACTGGGTTTTGAAGTAAATGAAAAGCAAATTACATTTCTGTTCAAACATTCAAAGTTACCCCTTTGGTACAGAGCTGCTAAGAGGTACTATCTGCTAGGTCATGAAATCAGTGCAGCCCCATTACAGAAACTTATATGGACTAGATCTGTATTTGTATAAAAACTTTCAAAGGCTTCAATTGTCATAAAACTTTTACAGACAATCTTAAGATGTTCCTCTCCTACCTCATCCTCTCCTTCTGCCCATCAAAGAAAAGGCCAATAGGAATAGTTAGAGTCAATCATCATTATGGAAGGCCGAGTGTACACCTTTGCAGGCAGACAGGGGGCATTCTTGCTCTCTGAAGGGTTCTGCCTCCTTATGTTGTCTTGCTCCACAGGAGCTGGTGAGGTTAGATAGCTCCGGGACAGCACCTGCCTGGGAGGTCTCTCTGCACCCAGAGATCAGAAGCTGTTTGATGAGCCAAGACTGTATTCTCATTGAGACACCGTTCTCTAAATATAGTTGCTCTGCTCCGAGGGTGGTAATCATACCTCCGGGGAAGTGAGATTGGAAGGTGAGCACAGGAGAGAGAGAGATAGAAAAGCTGCAAAATTGAATCCAGCTTAGTCCACAGACCACTCTGGGGTTTTCAGCGGAAGCTCCAGCAAATCGTGAACATGTGTTTGCCAGGCATCTTGCCCTGTCTATTTTCCGCCCTGGACTGTGCAAAAGAAAAGATGGAGAGGCATCATCAGGGGAACTGTCAAGATTTCTTGATGCTGGTTTTTACCTCTGAGGGACTTCTGGCTAAGGTTCTGGGGGCTGCACCCTTCATTTTTCCAAACAAGGGTTTACAGGTACTGGAAAGCAAGAGAGTAGAGCAGTCCCAGAATTCCAAGAGTGCTTAGTTAGTGGGGGAGGATTTTGGGAGAAGCTTGTTTTCTGTGGAAGGTAGCAGTAAGGAGCCATCAACCATTTAGAGTCTCAGCCCTCTGGCTGCTGTATCTTTTTCTCTTAGATTGGTTTAAAGATAGAGAAGATTTTGAAGGCCCATTCCCTCTGGGCTCTGCTCTATGAGAGATGAGCAGAGAGAAGCTTCTTTGTGGCCAAATTCCATGAGAATAACACATGAAGCTTACAAAAAAAAAAAAAAAAAAAAAAAAAAAACTTAATTCCAGTGACCTTAAATCACCCACAGTGGGAAGAACAAAAAATTCTGCAATGAAGAATCACTTGTGGGTGTAAAAGAATAGTTATGATTTACCAATCTAACCCAATGGGTAATGTGACTCTAAGAAAATGTCTGTCCCCTCAAGTGAGTTACAATTTAGTATGAAAAATTAGAAAAATTCTTGGAAGGAAGTCATGGATCCTAGCCTATGGCACGTCGTCACTGTGACCACATGCCTAAGATAATGCCATGAGAGAGAGGAGGGCTATATTTTGACTTATAGCTTCCTTCAGAGGCCTTGGTCTGTGGTCATTTGGTTCCATTTGTAAGGTTGGTTCCCATGGTAAGGAATCCAGGCACGGAAAATCAAGTATCTTACTTACATTCTTATCAAATATGGAGCTATAGTGTCCTTCCTGGTGGGCAAGGGCAGTGGGATATCTCTTACCTCTTTCTGGCCAAGAAATGCCAGGTATCAGTAAAGGTAAAGAAGTCAAGGAGGGGAATGATATAGAGCTGGCATTATTGACCTTCAAACACTGGCTGGGCACTTACTTATAGCCGTGAACACAGTTTAGAGATGGCTCCAATAGTTCTTCTAAATGTGACCAGCACTAAGAATGATGCTTTACAGAATGGAACAGAAATGTTCCAATGGCACTGGGTGTTGCTGACCAATTCTGTAATTTAAACTACTTCAGAATTTTCAAAGCAGCAGCATAAGGAGGTACAGCAGATGCATGTCTCTTTATAAGCTATGGATTTTTCCTGATAACTCTAAAGCTTTAAATGAGACTTAAATACAACCAAAGGCAACTCTGAAAACACCAAACAGAAACCATGAGCCGAGTTTCCCACAACTAGACGCGTCTTGTTCTTATTCAAACACAGCATTCCCCCGTTCATCAAGCAATTGGCCAATCTATTCAACTTAATGTAGGAAACGCTGCTCCGTAACTCCATAACTGCCCAAATTACTCTCGTCTAAAGTCCTATAGTTTAGCGTTAGCCATGCTTAATGAAATATATAAACACTTTAAATGGATCTTTAAATCCTATTAATGCTTCTAACCCAGCTCTTATGCACAGGTGCTCTCACAAATGGTTTTTTTAATTATCAAGTGGAGACAGTGTTTTGCATTTCCTTCCTTTTTTAATTTGACAATGTACATGCTTTTATGCCATCCTCAAAACCAAAGCTTCAAAGTACTGGTTTTGAGGCAGAACATTTTAATATATTTCTCACAAATGTTTTGTGTGAAAAATGTCACTCATTGTATTGCAAGAAACCGAACCATCTTCCCAAGGACTAAAAGCCCCTGAGTTTTACAAGAGTCCATACAACTGAAGCAAAACTAAATAGAAAGAGATGAGAAGAAAGGAGCTGTTTTGGGTCCACACACACCATCGACATATAGTTCTGCTCTGCCAGGCACTTCAGGGAAGAAATGGATGCTGTCATGAAATCTATTTTGCTGAAACCAGAGAGAAGACTAGCAAAGGACAGAGTTGTTATCAGTTCAAGACATTTTACAAAGGGTTTTGCTGTGTCAGGCTACAAGATGAATCCTTGGAGGTCAGCAAGGTTTCCTGACCCAGTTTCTGTCATTGTTTGTATGAGTTGTGTGGAATGCCATCCACACTCTATGAGCAACATAGGTACCAGGTTGGAATTATTTAGGACCACCAAATAACAGGATTTAATAATAAGTAAAACAGCTGAAATATCCATCAGTCTGGTCTAACCTGGGATGCTCTGTCTCCTCACAGCCAATGCTCCGTCAGGCGGCTTTGTCTGGCTGGCAGATTTAGTGTAGGGACTCTCATCTGCAACGGCACAATGAAGGGTTTGGTTAATTCCCATCCAGTTCCCAGCACGGTGAAGATCTGTCACGGATTGCAATCCTTCTTCCAGAGAGAGGTAGTGAGGGGTAGGAAGGAAGTGATGGTGACCTGAGCCCTACATTCGGGTGAGTTTTAGGATGAGTGGATGTTCTAAACGTCAGTTTCTTCTT
Source organism: Peromyscus leucopus (assembly GCF_004664715.2). Classification (NCBI taxonomy): domain Eukaryota; kingdom Metazoa; phylum Chordata; class Mammalia; order Rodentia; family Cricetidae; genus Peromyscus; species Peromyscus leucopus. The sequence goes on from NC_051078.1 coordinate 10,522,861, forward strand.
GAGAAAGAGAAACACAATTCTCAGGTAAAGATCGAAAGCTAAAATGTACATGGAGACATTTTTAAAATGATAAGAAGTGCGCTAATAGGCATGTCAATCCTTTGCCCATTGTCTACACCCACCAATAAGCAATGAGTAGGTGGAGCAGGAAGATAAAGATCGAACCAAATGGCTCAGTGGACAATGAGAATAATCAGGTAGAAGAATGCAGGACAGGAGCAGAAATGCAGAATTGCAGATAAGCGGATGAAAGAACGTTAGTACCGCCAGAGAATAAGGACAGCAGTTAGTAGGCTCTTCTTGGGAACATGAACCAGCATTCAGGGTAAAGTAGAGGAGGGGGGTCATTCCAGAGGTCAGATTGGAGAGGCTGAGAAATGGAGACAGCTTGGCAAAAGAAGACAAGGATCGCAAAGAGCTGTTAAGTTCTTTCGAAGAATGAGTTAAAAAACAACCTGCCGTGCACTACAAAGAGCCACCGAGAAGACAGGGGGTCCGAAGCGCTGTACATTAGTGAGCATTAGGGAAGAGGCTGAGCGGTGGAAACAGGAGGTGCCCAGATCACGGAGGAGATGGGGCCACAAAATTATAAGTGAGGAGATTGGCTTAGGACGTCTTCTGAGTCGGAAGCATGAGTGAGCGGTGACATGGGGAAGCTCACGTTAGTGTTAGCGTAGGAAGGAACGATGCTTCCAAGTTTGCCCCGAAGCATCAGTGTGGTTAGTAAAGGAGATGGAAGGAGGAAGAAAACCTTAAACATCTCAGGAACAGGATTGATATGGCTTGAGAAAAAAAATCCTGTAAAATAATGACCCAGCACACTCAGTCAAGCTGCATGACACAGTGACACCTCATCCCACACTGGAACGTGTTTGTTACAGCTGTCATTGTTGTAACTGGAAATCATTAAAGGATTAAAAGGCATCATATTGCACATGGCAAACTATTAAATGTAACAAGCATTTAATTCAGCAGCAAGGTTTATCATCTGAGGGCTGGGCCCATTAATTCTCGCAACTCGGTGGTGTGTGTTTCCACAGCAAAATGCTCATTTCTTCCCTAGGATGTATGTTTCCTGGAAATGATTCACGAATTCTCCATAAAACGAGCCGTGTCTTTATAAGCAACGACAAAAGGAAAGATTAACACTGCTGTAATGGCAATTAACTTGAAAAACGGCAGGCATGTTGTTTCATGTTCATATACCATTTATCACACAATTCTGTTCGTTTTTCCCCCCAACCATAACAAAACCATTGGCTTTAGGTACCGAAACAATCGACATCATTCACATTGGTTCTGAGGTAGCATCTTACTTAGGTCTTAGACTCATCTCGTTGTAAACACCGTGTTGAGGACAATTAAATATCATAAAACAAATCAAAGCATTCCATCATGAGAGAGGCCATTTGTCCCACTACCCATTTTCACCCAGAGAGGCCAGTGAGGTGCCCACCTTGTTAGTTTAATAACCAGCATTCGCTTCATGCAACCGTCATCCAAACCTGAAGAGGTGAGTCAGTTTCCTACATTGTTAATTTAATAACCAGACAGTCGCTTCCTACAACCTGGTTGTAGCTGGTTCTGTGCAAAAGTCTGAGCCTCACAAGACTGTTTCGATATTGTATTTCCTTTCCCTGGTCCACAACTTGCCAACCGCTCATTTATAAAGAGGGAGCCCTGAGCCAAGTGATGTCCATTACACACCCAGGTTCAGGAACGGCATCCTAACTAAGGCTTCTTCAGTTATCAACTGGACAGCAAGGCCCTGGGCTGAATGCAGTGTTGGAGGTTCGTGAAGGGCACCAGAACTTTTCCCAGGGGGACTCTTGGGTGACTTTCCCTTCATGCTCTGTTTTAAGGAGGAGACCGTTTTTGAAAAAAGAAATTCACTTAGTTTGCCCTGTAGAAGTAGTCAACACTGTTGACCTGTTTTCTCATTTATATTTGAAAGCTACTTCCTAGATTGAAGGCAAAGATCCTCCAGTAAAAAGGTTGAAACTGAACTATAGATGGCCACCTGACCAGCATCTACATCACCATTTGCTGCCTACGCCCTCCCTCCCTCCCTCCCTCCTTCCCTCCCTCCCTCCCTCCATCAAGCATGTCTTTCCCAGGTGCATGGGAAAGGAAATGAGTATCCGGAAGCCAAAAGCTGTGTTGGCCAAATAATCGTATGGGAAAAGTTCACTATCAGTGAAGAATAGCTTGCTAAAGACATCAGGATGATGGCTGCAATGCCTGATGGGAGTGAGGCTGGCAACACTTTGTCACGAGCCCTCTGGAGGGCTGAGTGGCAGAGAGGCCTGGTACAACTTAATGCCGTTACTAAGAGACTTCACGAGAAGCTGGCTCTTCACGTTCAGTGCACCAGAGGCACCACAGGTCCTCAGCTACCCAACCCAGAACGGACCCCGGCTCTCTTGAGGTGATTTAGTAAAACTCAGCTCTTGACTCAAACTTTGTCTGCAAATGGAAATTGAGAAAAGGCACAGGCCCATCAGTAGTCAATACTCCACCGTAAGACACCAAAGAGCAAGAAAGACAGGGTATATTTTGCCTAAATCTATTTTACTTTTTAATAAAAAGAGTAAAATATTTAATATATTATTTTTATGTGTCTAGTTGTTTTTCTTGCATGTATAGTTGCACACCATGTGTGTGCCTGTCTAGTGCCTGAGGAGGGCATTGGAGCCCCTGGGATTGGAGTCACAGATAGTTGTGAACTGCCATGTGAGTGCTGGGAACTGAACCTGGGTTTTCTGGAAGAGCAACAAGCATTCTTAACTGCTGATCCAACTCTCCAGCCGCTTATTTTAATTTTAACTATGTGTGTGTGTGTGTGTGTGTGTGTGTGTGTGTGTGTCTGGTATCTGTGTGTGTGTGTGTGCACAAGTGCAGTTCCCCACACAAACCAAAAGAGGTTTGAATCTCCTGGAACTGGAATTACAGATAGACATGAGTCACCTGATGTGGGTGCTGGAAACTGAGCCCCAGCTTCTCTATAAAAGCTTCGTGTTCTTGCCAAGTGGTGGTGGGCGGCGGCGGCGGCGGCGGCGGCGGCGGCGCACGCCTTTAATCCTAGCACTCGGAAGGCAGAGGCAGGCAGATCTTTGTGAGTTCAAGGCCAGTCTGGGCTACAGAGTGAGTTCCAGGAAAGGCACCAAAGCTACACAGAGAAACCCTGTCTCGGAAAAACAAAAAAAAAAACAAAACAAAACAAAAAAAAAAAAAGAAAGAAAAAGAAAAAAAGAAAAAAAAAGAAAGAAAAAGAAAAAAAGAAAAAAAAAAAAGCTGCTCTCCTAACTGCTGAGCTATCTCTCCAGCTTGTAAATTTTCAATCCTTTACACGAAAGCATGGGAACCAACAGAGGTTTCTGTTACAATTTCTCCCTTGTGTCTTTTAAGCTGATTTGTATATTTAGCCATAGAACTTCATACTTATATAGCAATGTAGATCGCTTTTTAAATGTTATGCTTAATACTGAAGCCCAGAGAGATTTGTAGACGGAAACACCCTGAAAGTGAGCCTAGACTGAACTTCTTAATTTTCTTATTTCCAGACTTGAAAGATCTTAGTTCCTCTTGGATAGACAAAATTTTACAGGCCCATAACAAGCCCGCATGCTGTTGTGGCAGGCAAGGATGTGATGTGTCTTGGCACACAAAGCCAACAGACACTGTGTGGTGTGGGTACCTCCCATGGGAAAGCCTGGGAAGTGTGTCATCCTTTCCTCCTGTGAAAACATGAACACGTTATTCTCTCTTCTCATCTGATTGTATAAAGTGATGAAGAATAAAATGATATGATAGAACTAAATCATAGGCTCAGCTTTACATTTAAAATGTGTGTATATGTGTATGTGTGTGTATGCACACACACGTACCATGTACGTGTGGGTGCCCATAGAGGCCACAAGAGGGCACCAGATCTCCTAGAGGTAGAATTACAAGTGGTGTGAACTCCCTGACATGGGAGCTGGGAACCAAACTCTGTTCCTTTGCAGGAGGAATAGGTTCTCTTTGCTGCTGACCCATTTCTTGAGCCCCCCAGCTTTACCTTTGGATCATAAAAATCTAAAACGAATGCCAATATAATTCCTTGCTCCCCAGTATGGTCCTAAAAGAGCCTTTGGATTTCTTTTAAGATACACATTAATATTTTCACTTTGTCTCATTATGGAGCCAACTTTCATATGTAGAAAAGAATTAAACATAGATCAAATAATAAAATATCTGAGTGCATAACATTTCTAGAACAGTACAGCATATGCAATAGGCATTTAGTAATATTTTGCTGGTAGACTAGAGTATTATGAACAAGTATATAAGCATATTCCCACCCACCTTTTTTTTTCTTTCTCCTAGTTTTTATTTTGGTGGGAGGATCTAGGTTTATAGACTATCCCTGTTAAAGTTACATTATAACCCAACAACTATTAACTGACAACCTAATGACAGTCTAAACTATTGTTTCATTTTGTGGTTGGTACCATGGCAGGTTAGAAATATGTAACTATTTATAAAACTGGTATTAAATATATATTTTCTTTCATATTTATTCATATTTTGGGGGACAATTTGTCAAACAATATTTATTTGTTAACTGATGTACTTATTGAAACAAGGTCTCTTGTAGCCCACATTGCTTTTGCATTTGCTAGGTAATTAAGATGGCTTTGAACTCTTGGTCTTTCTGCTCTACCACCTGAGTCCTGGGGTTACAGATATGTGTGGTGATATTTTAATTGTGCTGAAATGTGATTTTATTTGTATGTTAATAAATAAAAGTTTGCCTGGAGATCAGAGGTCACATAGTGAGGTCATATAGCGAGCCATAAGCAGAGTCAGGCGGTGGTAGCCCACACCCTTAATCCAATCACATGGCATACAGTTTATAAGTAAATATAAGTCTCTGTGTGTTTATTTGGGTCTGAGCAGCTGCGGGCCCAAGAGGGACTGGAGAAAACTCCAACTACAGATGTGCCGCACCACACCCAGATAACAATCTTTAAAAATCACTCCTTTGAATAAGAGTTCTGATTTTCAAGTCACACTCAACTTTGTCATCGATAGTAGATCTCATTAACAAGGGACCCACTCAAAAGTCACCTCGGAGGCCAGACATGCCACTGCTGGTGAGCCACTCACTGCTCACTGTAACAGAAGCTGAAAGTGACAGTAAATGTGATCTAGGGTGTCAGAACAGCCAGCCTTCTCTCATGGCATCTCTGTAGCTAATCCCTGTCACGTACAATGGTCTCTCACACTGTCATAGGGATTTGAATATTGGTGATAACCAAGAACAACAAGGTCATTTGAGAGTCAGGGAGGCTGGGGATATGCCCTCTGTTGACACAGAGGATAAACATGTTGACAGAAGTTCAGAAGGGGCTTAGTTAAGTATACACTTACGAGGACACAAAGCAGGGTCAGGAAACCATCTGTGCCCCATGTAGTAGCCACAGTTACCATTGCTGTGATCAAACACCATGACGAAAACAATTTGGGGAGGAAAAGGTTTATCTAGCTTATGCTTCCATATCGCTGTTCATCATCGAAAGAAGTCAGGACAGGAACTCAAAACAGAACAGGAACCTGGAGGCAGGAGCTGATGCAGAGGCCCTGGAGGGAGGTTGCTGACTGGCTTGCTCCCCAAGCCATGTTCAGCCTGCTTTCTTATAGAACCCAGGACCACCAGTCCAGGGGTGGCACCACCCACAAGGGACTGGGCCCTCCCACACTGGTCACTAAATAAGACAATGCCTGCTTGCCATCTGATCATATGGAGGCATTTTCTTAAGTGATGTCCCCGTCTCTGAGATGACTTCACCTGTGTCAAGTTGACAGGACACTAGCCAGCACACCTCACCTGCCCCTATTTGGCCAGAGTATTCCCATACAAAGCACAGGAAGCAAGAACCAGTTCATCTGGTTGAATCGCTTCTTCTAAGTGAAGCTGTGGTCCATCAACTTGAAAAGCAAGTAGGAGCCCTCTGGGGAGGAAGGCCTCACTGTGCATCACAAAGCCCACACTGGAGCTGGGAGGAGCCCACGGTGGGGAGGAGACTCAGGTCCCTCACGTTGTCACATCCTTCAAGGATTGCCTGGCATCCAACGAAAACCATTCCTAGGATCCGGGCTCCTCAGAACTGGATATGACCACGGTTCAGGACGACTCTGGCTGTCTTCAGGGTTTTGCTGAAGAAAATAAAATTTAATTGCCTTTGGCTGAGTCTAATCAGCCCCTGCTAAACAATTCCTCGCAACTAATTATGCACAATCGAGGCACCTGCTAAGCCAGCAGATCCCCGAACTTCTTGATTAGGGGGGAAAAAAAAAGATATTTGGTGCACTTAAACATTATGACCATTTCCCAGCAGTAGGAGACAGGCATCTCATGAGACAAGGCTCACGCGTGCCATTACAGACACAGAAGAAAACGTTGCTTTCCACAGAGGCACACAATGAAACCCACTGCGAAGGGAGTAATCTGTCCCCTGAATCCAATTAACGCCGGTGAATTTTAGTGCCTACTACGTGCAAACTAAGAATGGAAGAGAATAAAAGATAATGGAAGTATAGGAAGAGTGGCATTTGCAGAGTTCTTTTCACTTCGTAGGTTCCACTCCCCAAGTGGAACACGGTGCTTGATTCTCCTCAGGGGGAAGCTAAGCCTGTGCTTAAGGGAACTGGTAGAGATGGGACATGGGAAGAGAGGAAGATCCACCATAATGGCCTGAAAAAGAACCTTGCCATTGGGGGTGGGGGTTAAACTTTTGCCTACATGTAATGTTTTCAGAGCTCTGGTTCTGCAGATCTCACCCTTGCTCCGCAAGACCATATTTGTGGTTGTTTCTCTCTTGCCTCCATCTTTCAATTCAGTGGACTGCAATGGTGGTTTGACGAGATCCTCGAACTTTTAAGCGAGATTTCCTGGAAAATAACTTTGAAAAGGTCTCGGTGGCAGAATTGTCTTATGCCTTTCTCTTCTCATTAAGGCAATGTGTATGGTGAACCCATAGAAGTTCAAGCTCAAAAGAGGCAACCACATACTTCTCTTCAATTCTCAGTCATTCAGCATTCCCAGTTAAAGGAATCCTGTTTTGAGTGGGAGAGCAAGGAAAGAGATACCATGATAAATGAAGACCCCATGGGAATAGGAAGAAGCAGAGTGCTAGGGAGGTCCCCAGAAATCCACGAAGACACCTCCACTATAGAATACTGGCAATAGTTGAGAGGGTGCCTGAGCTGGCCTACTCTGGTGATCAGATGACTGAATACCCTAACCATCACCATAGGACCCACATCCAGTGACTGAAGGAAGCAGATGCAGAGATCCACAGCAGGGTCCCAGGCAGAGCTCCAGGAGTCCAATCAATGAGAGAGAGAGAGAGAGAAAGAGAGAGAGAGAGAGAGAGAGAGAGAGAGAGAGAGAAGGGATTCTATGAGCAAGAGCTATTGAGACCAATAGCTGAGGAGCCCCCATAGTACTGGACTAGACCCTCTGGATAAGTGAGACAGTTGTTTAGCTTGAACTGTTTAGGGGGCCTCCAGGTAGTGGGATGGGGACCTGTCCCTAGTGCATGAGCCAACTTTTTGGAACCTAGGGCCTATGGTGAGACACTTTGCATAGCCTTGGTGCAGGGAAGAGGGGCTTGGACCTGCCTCAACTGAATGTACCAGGCTCTGCTGACTCCCCATGGGAGACCTTGCCTTGGAGGAGGTGGGTTGGGGTGGGGGAGGCTTGGGGGTGGGAGGAGGGAGGACAGGGGAATCTATGGTTGGTATGTAAAATGAATAGAAAAATCTCTTAATTAAAAAAAAAGAATTCTGTTTTGCTTGGGATAAGTCAAAGCTACACCACACATCTTCCCATGGGTAGAACACTCTGTAGCTTTCATAGTTTACACAGGTTTCAGCAATCTTGCTTAGGCATGTGGAGACTACAGCCAAGGATACCTACTGGCAATATACCATTAAAAAATGAGTTAATTGCATCTCCTTCACTAACTTGATGAAGCTGAGCACACAGCTAGTTGGAAAGCAGAAGCGAACAGTGATGAGATGAATTTGGTGGTAGGAGGTGAGGTAGAATTCTGCTCCATCATGGTCTCTCTCCTATTAAAAAAAGATCGTCTTGCTCCATCCACCACCTCTCTCATTATTTATTTCACATCTGCATGACATTAACATCCATCCTGATTCTGCAGGTTTCATTAGGGTTTTGTAATTCAGAGACAGATGTGCTTTATGGTCTTATGGGACTAAGGTTGATACTTTTAGACATAAAAGTCTCCAAATAGCACAGCTTCATCTTAAAAACAAAGGTACCACAGGACAGGGAAAAGCCAATGAGGCCTCAATACTACACAAAGAATTACAGGCAAATGAATAAACCTAGAAGCAGGAGAGGATGATCCTCCCCAGGGAAGAGCACACCAATTGGGTGTCCTGTGCCAAATGCTACCTGAAAATATACAGGTAGCATTATATGGACTCAACAGGTTATGTTTAGGATCATATGCAGATACATCTCACTCACACACACACACACAAGCATGCATGATATAACATTCAGTGAAAAAAGAGGCCATGAATTTGAAGGAGAACAGAAAAGAGTATGAGTGAGGGTTTAGAGGGAGAAAGGACAGGGAGAAATGGTGTAATTTAATAATAATCTCAAGATTAAAAAATATGCAAAACAAAAAAGTGGTGTGATAAATTCTTCACAATGATAGGATGTCATACAGGTTGTGTTACTCTTAACCACACAGCCACTTGTATGGTTTAATGTGACATATGCCCCACCTGCTCACACACTGGGGAATTGATTGTTAGTTTCCTGACTATTGGGAAATGACTGGATCCTGAGAACTCTGACCTAATCATTAGAGTAATCCTTTGCTAAGTTCTTATGATGGCAGCATGATTGTAAAGAGATGAAAAACAGAAAGTGTGGCCTAATTAGAAGAAGGTGGTCACTGGGAGCATGGTATCTTTTCCTGTTCCATCTATTGCTTCCTGCCAGCCATAAAGTGAGCTGCTTTGCTCCACCATGCCTTCCTGCTTTTGTGGTGTTCTGCCCAAGCACATAGGACCACATACAGTATACTAAAACCATGAACCCAAATCAGCATTGCCTCCATTGAAATGGTTTCTCCCAAGTATTTGTTACACCAAAGCTAACACTACTTCAGCAATTAAGTTTTGCAGCTAAAAACAATGTCAGCTACCCATGTCCTATTGCTATAGGTCTGCCTTTCAAGACCAATATTCTCCTTTCCTGTTCTGTTTTCTAACTCTTTACATCTTAAAATGAGGCTCATAGGCAACCTGCATGAGCAAACTACTAGAAGACTGTCCAAAGGGGAGAACTCCAGACTCCATCAACCTATGAAATCAGAGTGTGTAACAAGAGCTCCAGGTGATAGGTTTGCTAACGTCTGGAAAGCTCTGCTCTACTGGTATGCCCAACATCAACTAACTGTACAGGTAGCAAGGAGTCACCTAATGATGTCCATAAAAACCTACAAAGGAGTTAGTAAACTGGTATTGGTAACCTTCAGAAGCCTTTCTAGGCCTCAAGGATGGTGACTATCAGATTGGTTATAGAACTAAGTCTACAAATGAAGGTGAGACCTCCTAACATTCTAGATTTGAGTGGATTCTGCTATCACTTGATCTACTTTAAACCTTTCCAAAGTCCTAGAGTGGTTGAATTATAGGAGTGAGAATTGCCAGGGGGATTATAATAATAATGAATAATAATAAATATTTCTATTTTGAGACTAGTAGCATCGAGTTACTATTCCCTATCTAATAAAGGAACAATGAACATGGAAATTCAGTCCTGTTTATGATAGGGACACAGGGCAAAAAGCTTCCATCACACTGTCTCCTTCACCTCTTGTCTTTTCCTGCATAGTCACATCACTATTATCTTAGCTATGGGAAGGTCTCCAACATACATCCTAATCTCAGAATGGCATACATGGACAGAGAAGACCCTTGTCGTCCTGGACATCTGGTAGACCTCGTGGACCTGGTCTGTGGTAATTCTGCTCCTTGATGTTTGCAGGCCTTTTGGTAGAGGAGCCTCTCTAGCCAGGTTAATTTGTAAATCCTCTCTAAAATTAATGAGCATGAAATTGCATATTTTCTGCCTCTGGCATTCTCACTACTAATGTGTTTGAGCCACAACCGAGAACTCCCTGCTTCTTAACTCTCCAGTAAGGAGAGAAGAACCACAGTTGTCCCTTTGCAGACCTGTCTCTTCAAAGAATCAACATTTCTAGAGGGCTGGACTCTTTCCCATGAGACCCATTTTCTATAATATATCAGTTCTTTCTTTAATATCTTAAATTCAGTACATAGTCCCTGTCCTTTGCATGTAGGAAGGACTATATATTTTAAACCTTGGACTTATGTGTTAGATGATTCCAGATGACATGCTCATGATTTCCCACAGTTAAATGAATACTCATGGAGTCAATAGACTTACATTAGAATGGTAAGTGGATGGAAAATATGAATTGCCTCAGGGTAGCTAGTGTGGGCTAGTTAAAACTGCATTTTAAATTTATGTTTAAGAAGTACACCCCTCTTTAGGAAAAGATTAATTTATATTAGGATTCATTTATATTGATACAAACAGGCTTGGCCCAGCTGGTGGGATGACTCAGTAGGTAAAGGTCTTGCTGCCAAGCCTGACAACCTAAGTTTGATGTCTGGAACCCCACATGCACATATGGCAGGTGCCCTTCCCCAAAAAAATAAGTAAATAAATTTAATAAAAAAAATATAAAAACACCAAGCACTCACTGTATGCCAGCACAAATCTAAGACCTTTCTATGAAATTGCATTTTTTTTTTTTTGGTCTCGAGAACTCAATTCAATTTCAAATTGCAAAATACATAAATTCCTTTTTACCAAAGGAACGCTAGGCATAAGGGATAACTTGCCATCATTTATCCTAAACTGTGTATTCCTTAGTGACTTTGACAGGAAGCTACTCTTACAGCAAATCCTGGGGAAGTGTGGGTATAGTCAATGCCCGATCCTGTCAGCACTCAGTATTTTATCAATGCTCACAACAATGGGTTACTACTGTCACAGCTGCAGTGCTGGATGTGTGATGACATGGACGGAGGTTACACAGATGACATGTTCTGCCCAAATTCACAGTGAGGCAAAGAGCGGAAACAAGGCTTTTTACATGCATGGCTTGTGGATCCCGCTTTTAAACATAATGATACGCTGTTTAACATACGTTCACATACTTTTTTGGGGGCAGGGAATTCTTCCCGTGTGAATGAAGAGATGCACACCTTCACATGGTAGCAATCGCTGTGAGTACTGTGTGACACTAAGTGTCACAGGCACGGGCACCTGGAACAGTGTTTGATGATCTCCTGAAATCTTGATTTTAGTGGGGGAAAAAAGTCACCTCGCTAAATTTTTGGATCTCACATCTTTGTCATAAAGTCCTGATTTAATTTAAAAAGAGTCAAGGATCTTTCCAGGACCATAAAGAAATCTCTTGAAAGAATACCTTTCAGCCGAGAGGCTCAAGGAGTTTTAGGAGAGGAAACCTGTCTTGATTTATACCCCCTGCTCTGCGTCAGCTGTTATCTACTGACTGAGCATTTATGAACTCTTCCCCACAAACGGTTTATCATCTTGAAGTGAATAAACATGGTGGCACCCTCTTTCCTCCTCTATTATTCTAGATGTTGCCTGTAGCCTATTGACTACAGTATTTCAAACCTCTCACAAGGGCTCCTGAAGCCAGAGGCGTGAATGAATCTCAGGCCAGGTGACATCTACCGATGGCATGAATAGTGTGGTCACAGGGAGATTTGGTCTGCCCACTCTCTCCTTTGGCTCTCCAAGCTAATCTCAAGAGCTGGGACCAGAGCAGGAGGACTGTAGCTGAGCCTAAGATTCAGGAGCTGTGCATGCAGCTGAGCCACTGAGCAGACTACCCTGCTCAGTCACTGGACAACAATGTCACAGAGATCTTTAACACTGAAGGTGGTTCACACCATGGTCATTTTACCCCATCTCTCTCAGGTTTGGAAAATTTCAGGACCCATTTCTGAATTTACTTTTATTTTTAAAGATTTTTTTTAAAAAATAATTTTATGATATGGAGCTAGAGAGATGAATCTGCTACTCTCACAGAGGACCGGAGTTCATTCTCAGCATCCACGTGGTGGATTACAACTGTCCATAACTCCAGTTCCAGGGGATCTTGTAGTGGGTAGCCATTCCAGCTTGGATCTGGAAGTTCCAACCCCCATTGAGACTCTGGCAACTGTCACGCCTACGAGGCAGGGCCAGGGGAGGCACCTGGAGACCCGAGAGCTGGATGGGCCAGTGCTCTCTCTGTGCCGGGACACTGAACGGTGAAGGTGGACTGTGCAGAGCTCCGGAGAACACCGCTGGACTGCGATACACCTTCCCCAGACCCTGCGACCTACCTATTACTTAATTTGTGAGTTATGCCATTAAATAAATATCCTTTTAACTACGTGGAGTGGCCAAAATAATTTCTCCAATAAAACCTTAAACTCACAAATATAAGATAGATAGGACATCTTCTTTAATATTGTAACTATAATTCTTGCTCGGTAATTGTTTTGTTATATGTAATTTTACCATGTTAAAGTTAAAACCTTCCTTTTTAAAAAAAGAAAAAAAGGGGAAGTGCTGTGGATATTGCTCTATAAAAATAAAACACTGATGGCCAGTGACCAGGCAGGAAGTAGGTTGCCAGGCAGGAAGTAGGTGGGACAAGGAGAGAGGAGAATTCTGGGAAGCGGAAGGCTGAGGAGGGAGACACTGCAGCCACCGCCAGGACAAGCAGCATGTAAAGACTCTGGTAAGCCACCAGCCACGTGGCAAGGTATAGATTTATAAAAATGGGTTAATTTAAGATAAAAGAACAGTTAACAAGAAGCCTGCCACGGCCATACAGTTTATAAGTGACATAAGCATCTGAGTGATTATTTTATAAGTGGATTGTGGGTCTTCAGGGTTTGGGGAACCTGGAGAAAAGCCCTCCAGCAACAGGATCTGACACCTTCTTCGGGTTCCTTGGGCACCAGGCACACACATGATGCCTTTACAGACATGTAGGCAAAATACTCATGCACATAAAATAAGTCAATCTTAAAAAAAAAAAATCCAAAAATGTGATCCTAGTTTCTCAGTGTGGGTCTGTGTCACTGTGTAGTACTTCAGAACAAGCATGTGCTTGCCCAGAACCAGGGACTAGGGCAGAAATCACAGCAAATGCCCTGAGCATGATGCGGTTCACACACTGAATGGAGTTGTCACATATTTTCTTTGCTAATTCATCTCCAGGTCAAGCCAGAGCAGATGACTGCTTATCAAACAGATGACATGTGCTTTTAATGCATGATTAAGGTAGGATTTACTCATCTGTCAGAATCAAGGCAGCCTGGTTTCTGTTATTTAAAGCTATACTTTGGATACGATTTAGTTTTATAGCAAGAGACAGTGATTATACAGATAAAACCTGACAAGGGTGTGAAATACATTTTTTTTAATGGGAGAGTCGAAAGTCATTTTTAACTTACTAGCATTTCACGGTAGTGCGATAGTGTGTGTTGCTCCATGTGTGGTCTTGCCTGAGTTTCTAATTCCTCCTCATCAGGCACCTGCCTCACTGAGTAAACGCTGACCTCACAGGCTTCCTATGAGAACTGATTGTATTAGTATCAATAGTGTGCCCGGATTGAACCACCCACTGCTGAAAGGGTAAAAGCTCCTCTCTCTAGTGGGAAAAGAACTGGAGTGACTGGCAGGGCCAGTGGCATTCTCTTATAGCAACAGATATCTTTTCTGAATGCTACCCTGCAATATGAACCCTGAGCGTGGATTTAATTTTATAGTCATAACTATTATGTTATAGTCATAACTATTGTAGCGAGCTCCAGTTATTGAACATGAGAAAATTTAACCTAAGGATAAATTAAAAATCTACCTGAGGCCAAACAGCTAAGAATCAGAGACCGGATTTGAATTCAGTTCTGCCTAACTAACTACAAAGACTCTTCTTTTCTCGGTGCTGCTACGGTGGCTCATTGCGAAGAATTCACAAAACAAACAAGGACTGCAGAAGAGAAGAGAACAGTGGAACCTTACAATGGAAGACTAATCTTCATGCTGCCCAATCCGGTACCTCCACTTTCCATCATGAAAATGAAGATATATGACATATATTTTTAATGCTATGAGCAAACTGCTTGCTGAGTTTTTAGCTGGAAAATTCATTTGATATTAAACGGTCTATTGTAACTCAATTTGTCAGTAGCAAAGTAAAAAAATTAAAATCCAGGTACCTGGATTTAATAGTCCAAAAAATTTCACATTATCTCCATTTGCTTCCGAGACAAATTATGCAGATACACAATTTCCCCCACACGTTACTTGCTTGTCTGACTCTCCTTGGGTTAAGCCCTGCCTCATCAGCTTCACTATTTCTTTCCATAAATCTCACCCGAACAAAGATTTAGCTTTTCCACTTAATTAGGATGAACAGGGAAAGTACATTTCAATGCCACAGAGTGGGGATGTTTAATTCAGAACCCGATTCTGCAGCACTATATTCCGTAGTACGTACCCTTCCGGTTTTCCAATTAACAAACTAGCAATAATTACCAGCACGCCGAATAAAGGAGCCTTTGCATCCATCATTCCTTGTCAGTTCCGTTATTGGGCTCGGAATCTGCTTTGGGACACTTCAATTATGAAAGTAATCATGTACGACTGTATCGAATTCTATTAGCAGGAATACCTTAGAGGAGGTCCATTTATGAGAACTGAAACTTCCTTGACTCAATCTAGTACGCCCTGTCACCTGCCTTTAGGCACTTCAAAATTACAAAGTCAAAGCTTCACGAGAATGCTCCTATGCATGTAATTTTCAATCACATTATATATGGATTCAAGAAGGTTTTCTTTTTTTAAAAAAATAGCAGACAATATAGACAGGCAAATCAGCCAGTGCCTTTGGCATAAACATTGTTTACATTTCTCAGTAAGTCGTGTATTAGTGTCACATGAGAACTGCAGGAAGGAAGGAATATATTATATATGTGTGCATATTGCACATGAAACAGGTATAAATCACACCTAAATAGACCTACGTATAGGTGGTGATATATTGTGTACCCTAATAAACTTTGGCTGAAGATCAGAGAACAGAACAAGCCACTAGATTAAACACAGATGACAGGCAGTGGTAGCACACACCTTTAATCCTAGCACTTGGGAGGCAGAGATCTGTTTGGATCTCTGTGAGTTCAAAGCTACCTTGGATTACATGAGATTGACTCAGTCTAGGAGAGAAACAGAGTCAGACAATGGTGGCACATGCCTTTAATCCCAGCACTGGAGATCTCATGTCTTTGCTTGGGAAGCACACACGCCTTTAATCCCAGGAAATGATGGCTGGGCGGAGAAAGGTATATAAGGCGTGAGGAGACAGGAACTAGAGGCTTTTCAGGCTGAGGTATCCCAGAGGTAAGAGATGGCTTGTTCCTTTGTCTCTCTGATCTTTCAGCATTTACACCAATATCTGGTATTGGGTTTTTTATTAAAAGACCATTTTAAGATTTGAGTTAGACATATACACACATATCTATCTATTTGTAAGCAGTACTAAGAAAAGTAGAGCGGAGCAGAGGATCAAGAAGACCTTTGAACTCCAGTATATTCCCATTATCCCATTCTACAGGACCAGACAAAATGGGCGGAAGTTGCAAACCATGAGCCTCATCCTGATGGCGTCTGTGGGAGCCCTGCAGATGGAGTTTAAAGCAAACAGCAAGGGTGAAGACAGTGGCGACCTTCCATGGTATTCTAGGAACGATAAACTTACACTTCAACTTACATAAAGCAAAGCCACTGGCATCCTATGTTTAATATTTCCACGTGATATCCAGAGATGACTCAAGAAAAAAGTATTTCCACTTAAGCTTTGGGAGAGAGCCCTCGGAGATGAAAAACAGGTACCTGTAATTCTGTAGCATGGACCAGTTACATGAGGAATCAGTTTGAGTAATTGAAGCTCAGCACAGCAGGTGTTGTAGAGAGGTGGGCATGAATATCATTTCACATGTATGGACCACACATCCACTACACAGGAGCTGCTAGAAAGGGTTTGCATTTGTGTGTAGCCCTATTGAGCAATTTGGGTACTGAGTTTAAGCATCACCCTGCTTTCATTTCTCTCTAAAGTAAAGCTGCAGCCTTTATTGGCTTCTACTTTGCTTACGACAAGCTTAGGAAAACGTTCAGTATTTATTGCTGTAGAAAGAGTAAACACCATATAATGGCTAATGTGGGCACAGTCACGCTCAGATATTGGCTTCTTTGACAATTAGAGATGTATTGCTCGAAATAAGCAAAGTGTTTGTGCATTATCTGAAAACTGTCACATTTATGTAAATAGAGGTCATAAAGCTGACGTATGTAAGGACCACTGATGCTGCTCTACCAATGCCTTCCCTGGAGGATGTGGTTTCCAGGCATATCTTTTCTTTTAATTTAATTTTTTTTTTTTTTTTTTTTTTTTTTTTTTTTTTTTTTTTTTTTTTTTTTTTACTGAGACTAGCAGAAATTTTAGCTAAAAACAGTTAGGTTAAAAAAAGTTCTTTAAAAAACTGAGTAGGAAGCTTTGCCATCTTGGTTAAATATTTGCAAACAGAATAGAAATAAAGGATGTTAAACATGACAGAGAAATATGAGAAAGCCTGCAGCAACTTGCAAAATTAAACCATCTTTTCCCATTCCTTTAGTTTTAAATTTTGACCCTAGAACTTCCTTCTTGCCTCACATGCATCCCTAGCTGAGATGGGGGTCAGGTGAAAGCCGAATGCCCATTCTAGAGGGGTCCACGGCATCACTAGCTGTTCTGTGAATGACTCCGGGATCGGATGCACATTTGCAATGGGCTCTCTCTACATGTAGACTGGAAGTCATGTGTAGCTATCACAGATGTCAAACAAAGAGGCTGCACGATCACCCCATGTACCTTTTTCTGTCACCAGTGAAGGTAAGCTAACTGAAGATACGCCAGGGAAGTAGTTCTTTATTCCACACATATGGGATCTGATGGCGTTGCACCAACTGAGTACAAGTGTGTGTTGTAAAGCATGAGTATGCAATGCTTCACGTACCTCAGCTATCTAGACCAACTGCAGTTTGAAGTAAGAATACAATCTCCAGGCGGTGGTGGCACACACCTTTAATCCCAGCACTCAGGAGGCAGAGGCAGGCGGATCTCTGTGAGTTCGAGGCCAGCCTGGGCTACCAAGTGAGTTCCAGGAAAGGCACAAAGCTACACACACAAAGAAACCCCATCTCGAAAAACCAAAAAAAAAAAAAAACCAATCTCTTTTAGGGAGAGCGGGACCCCAAATAGGGGAAGGTGCCTGGGCCTCAAGTTCATAACTTTTCCGAAACTGCTGTCTCTCTCCTATCACGTTGCTACCAACGTTGCTAAACCTCAATTTTCCCAACTTTCCAATGGGATAATAATGCCTATTTTTAAACTTGTGGGAATTAACCAGGGTAATATGTGCAGTCCTTGGCATACACTATTGGCCACTAAATGCTAATGTGTTCACGACACCTTTGCCATTTAACAGCTGAAATAACTATATTTGGTAGAAACCCAACCTATGCAAATGGAGTCTTTTTTTCAGCCTAGAATTTTCTTTTGCTTAAGTTTTTATAAGGGAAGTATAGAATCCTCATGACAGAAGGAAATAATTTGTCACACATAATAACTAGAATGAATTAGTTTTGAGAGACTAGAAGTTAGAAATGCTCCTTCTAAGGACAGTTAAATAACCCCACCCAATACACAAGAAAACTATTAAACATAAAACATATCTTTAGCACAGGATGTGATCAATCCACCCACAGAAGTAACTCAATCCCGGAAACCAGGCACATCAGGTGGGCAAATGCCAATTCTTTCATGGTACTAGGGGATCATTTATTAAATTACCAAATTACTCTGGTGGTCCTAGAACTAATGTCCCTTGCAGAAGTTCAAGTTAGAATGAGGGAAAATTTTGTCCACCTGATCTCTGATGCAGAATTATCACTAATTACACAAATTCAATTCATCTCTGTTTCATTAAACACTTCCAAAGATGTTGTTCTGTGTAAAGCCCGCCTCTGAAATGCACAATGGCCTCACAGATTCTCTGTGTGCTCCAAGGTAGCTCAGCATTCGAATTAGGCGGAACCAGGAGCAGCTGAATCACAGGAACTTACAATCTTCACACAATGACAGTACATCACTCTCCTTGCTTTTCAGGATGAGTGAGGACAAAGGACAGGCTGCTGTCATTACCCAGTTTGGAAACGACTGCTTCTTTTTAAAAGCAGTTCCTAATTCGTTTCTATAAATTTTTATTTTAAAAAAATGAAATACAGCTAAAGGCAAGTCCTCCTGGGTGCTATCAATCATCTCCCAGCTTGAGAATCTCCTGGAAGGCTGCCTACAGCACACCAATTTGTTCTCTTCCCCCCCCCCCACTCCCCGAAACACTGTTAAGGTGCAATTACTTTTTTATTGAAGTATGTTTATTCTATACAAGTATAAAATAAAATGCCACTGCACCCTGGAGTTGGAAAGCGTAAAAGCAGAAGGTGCCTGAGACACCTTCTGAGGCAGCGCCCACATCGAGCCACAAGGTTCTCTAGAAAACTCGTCCAGGTACACACCATCTTTAAAGTCATTTGAAAATTTACAGTGATCTTCACTTTCAACGTTTCAGCACTGGCGGAAAGCTCAGTTAGTGAAGGGTCTGCTTTGCAAGATTAAAGTGACAAAGGCCTGTAACCAGAGAGTGATGTATCCCTTGGATTCACCTGGATAGCCAGCCTAGCCCACTTGATGAGTTCAAGACAATGAGAGACACTGTCTCAAAATAAGAGGATGATGATGATGATGGCTGTGGAGCCTGAGGCCAGAGGAACAATAACCCAAATTGTTTTCTGGCCTCTACACATATGCTCACACACTTGCATGTACCCCCCTACCCCACCCCTCGACACAAACCTACACATATATGCTTGCGAGCATGCACACCGCCCTCCCCTCCTCCCCCACATTCTTGACTTGACAAGAGATCTCAATGTCAACTTCATTGCACTAGTTTCGAAGGCATGTAAAATGCCAGGATTATAGACACATGAACCTGGGCAATTTATGACAGAGTAGGAGGAGACCCTTCAAGGAGTGCCCGAGAAAGCAATTTTATAAGTATAAGGGTGATGATGCCTAAGCTTCCATGGAGACCACAGGAAGTTGAAATTAGTAACATGGAAAGAGCTACAGCCAGTGCAGGAGAGAGACTGGGACTGAAATGAGAAAATGGGTAGAGTGTGGCTCAAACTCTTTCCAGCTCATTCGAAGTCACCAAACAACAGGCAGGAAAAGTTTGAAATGCTGGATTGTTTATAAAGATGCCTCCTCCTGACCTGACCCAGTGGCTCTTTTTGTGTCACCCACGGACCTGGGCATTTGGCTTCCTTTGCTTTCTCCCTCCTTCCTTCTTCAAGCAAGCGGGGTGGGGACAGGATGATGAGGCAGCGGAGCTCTTGGGTACTGAAAGCCAACTGAAGCCAAATATGCCAACATTGAGTTTAGGGCTTTAAAACCAACCAACCAGCCAACCAAAACAACAGCAAACCTCGAAAAACCAACAACGGGATTATCTTCCCTCTTGGTTCATCCCCCCCCCTTTCACCTCTCTCGAGTAGTGCTTGAGGATTCACAGCATCCTAAAACGGTACAAGGGCAACCTGGGCTGGTCAAATCGTCACACATGCACATGTCAGGCACGGGCAGAAGCCAAATGAAATCATGTGTGTGCTAGAGCAAATCTGACCGCTTCCCAAAGTTCTCAGGTGTGGGTTCCGAAAGGTCTGTCTTTCCCTAGGAGTCAGAAGGAGAAAAAGCATAAACAAAAGGAAAATATCTCTTTCCCTCAAGTGTTAAGTAGCAGCTGGATGAGGAGTGTGTGTGTGTGTGTGTGTGTGCATGCGCAGGGGCGGCGGTGGAGAAGAGGTGGATAGATTATGGCCCCTTTCAACTTTAGTAAATCATCTCAATAGCTGGACTATGAAATAACAGCTTTAATTATCCAAAGAGAGCCCATTTCAGGTCTGGCTGCTTCCACCACACCGCCAAAGAGACAAAGGGCTGCCTGCTAATTGCGGCAACTGTGGCCATGGTCATCTTTTTCAGACGCTACCTATCTAATAAGCTTTAGTTCTTAATTATCTTTACAAGAATGATGTTTAATCAAAGCTAATGATATCAAGGCACTTGAAGCTCTACACGAATTAATTCAGCAATAGAAATGCTTTGTCACATTCTCTCTTCACTTTTTCCAATATTAAATAGAATCATTTCCCCAAGAAATTAGAATTCCCAGTGCTGAGCAGGACGGTCCATGCTTCTTCCTACAGCACACACGCTCCACAGTCTAGTCAACCACAGAGACACTGGCTTTGCTTAAAGATTAGTTATTAGGGACTCCTTTAAATTAGGGACAATAAATAGGCTTATGGTATGAATATAAAAATCATAGAATGGGATATAAGATGCTTTTTCTAAGACAAAGTCTCATTACGTAGTCCAAGCTGACCTTGAAGTTCAAAGTCTTCTTTCAAGTGCTAGGATTATAGGTGTTCAGCCTCAGGGCCAGCTACAGATGATCCTTAAAACTAAGGAAAACTGTTTACCCCCATATAAAAGGAGTTCAAACTAGGGATTCAAGAAGTCTTTTTTCCCCCCAAATTAACAAAAGCAAGTTGGCTGACACATATTTTTGAAGCTGTGGTGAACCATCCTCTCAGACAAAGCAGAGCCAGAATCACCTTTAAAGGGGGCAATTTGTCAACAGTTATCAATGTCACCAATGTACATGCCCCTTGGACCAGAGTTGCACTACCCTATCTCCTAAATATGCTTATGAATGTTGTGATGGTAAATACTGATTATCAACACGATGTGGATTATTAGATTAGGTTAATTGAGGTAAGTCGACCCACCCTAACTGTGGGCAGCATCACTCGATGGGATAAAGATTGAATGAAAAGAGAAGACAGTCTGAGGAAGGGCATTCATTTCTGTTTCCTGCCGTCACAGGACCAACTGTCCCCTGCTATGATGACGCCCCTGTCATAAATGATTATACTCTGAACTGTGACCCAAAGTAAATCCTCCCTTCTTTAAGTAGCTTTTGATAGATATTTCTTTCATAGAAAAAAAAAACCCTAATCCACATGTATAAGATAATGCATGTGATTTCCTAATAGCAAAATATTGGAAATAATCCTAGTTTATTGATGACTGGCGATGACTCAAATATTCACAAAATGAGAGATTGTTTAATAAGTATGAGTGTACCAAAACAAATCACATACTGTAGATATAAATAATGTTGGATCATTTGTTTGGTCAATCTGGAAATCTCTCTAAGGCATTTTCCAGGAAAAAAAAAAAAAAGCAATGAGTAGAACAGTTGCATAATGGTGTACTTCATAAGAAAAACTTATGAATATGAATTTTTACTTCTTTACGCTTACTTAACAGCTGGAAGAATTCTCAGAAACTAGTGGAATTGGTATTCATCTCACATATGAAGTGGAGAGAGGATGGGTAGAGGCTGGGGAAGAAAGGGAATCTTAGGATGTGCTTCTCCTGAAGCTGTCTATTTAATATATATATATATATATATATATATATATACATACATATATACATACACACATATATTTAGTATATAATATATATATTCCTGAACTTACTGTCTACATATTACTGAATATACTTACTTTTTTTTTTCTGCAGTAACTTTTTTGGCCAGAGAAGTCTCACATTTGTGGAAGACAAATACTGAGAAGCAGTTCACGAAAGCACATGCACACTCGGACCCTGACAGAGATCTACTACCACACACAGAGAATTAGGTTTCCTGAAAATTAACATTGATTAACTGTCATACTTGCAAAACAACTAGGAACTAGAGCTCATTGGATGGAGTCAGCTGGCTGAGAAGAGACGATCTCCATTTCCATCTCTAGTGACAGACAAAATCTGGGGTGTTCAAGACCTGGAGCAGAATATCGCAGGAGGAAAATAAAGTTTTGATAGTCTATAATACCCAGAAATTCAAATCACTGTGCATCCATTGCCAGCAAAAATGATATTCAGACAGAAGAGAGCCAGGGTATCTAAAATACTCTGCTATAAATAGAAGATCTGAGCTAGGAGATAGCCCAGTCAGGACAGTTCCATACACAAGCATGGACACCTGCGTTAGCATCTGTAGAACTAATTAAAAAAATGCGGGTGCAAGCCTGCAATCCTAGTTCTGGGGAGACAGACACAGGAGGATCCTTTGTCCTCACTGTCCAGGAAGTCTTGCAAAATAGGTGAGCTTCAGGTCCAGTGTGAGACCCTCATGTTCCAAACATAAACAAACAAACAGATGCATAGCACAGTGGGGGGGGGCAGTTGAGAAAGACTCATTACTCTGTTACATACAGTATAAGATTTGCTATGGATATTTTGTTATTATTGTTGCCGAACCCATTATTCAGGCTCTTCCTTAGGTAATAACAATGCAAAATGGAAAAAAAAAAATGCCCAAGGAGTTAAGATCAAAATACAAAACAAAAGAAAATGGACGTGTACCCATTTATTGCAAATAGGGAAATGCTTGAGAAGCCACATGTAGACAAGCAGTACTTGAACTAAGAGGTGGATTGCTCTTTCAAAGGGGGAGTAGAGCCTGTACAATGCATTGTGAGATGGGTCCATAATGTTCACGGTTCAAAGGTTAGAAAGTATACACTGAAAACTAGATACTCCATTGTAAGGTTTGGGCTATCTTAGAATCAAAATGGGAAGAGAGAGAGAGAGGAGAGAGAGAGAGAGAGAGAGAGAGAGAGAGAGAGAGAGAGAGAGAGAGAGAGAGAGAGAGAGAGAGCGCTACTGTGGGTTGTTTTTCTTCAACTCCCTCAGAATTCAACTGGGGATTCTTGATTTCATTTTGGTGACATCTTTGCAAAATTATCAGCACAACATGTATGGTCTCAGTCCACTTCAAAGAGATTGTGGTTGCAGGCTTCCTGTGTTCCTTATGAGTCAGGAGAAAAGAGGTGCTGTGTCATGAATGACCACTGAAGGGGTCAACAGAAACCACAGAATGACTGATTTACCAGCCACTTTCAGTTTATTATTTAGGTAAGAAGACCAAAGCAGGGAAAAGAAAGAAGGACAAGGGCCAGTATGGAGTGATGCCATCTAAAAATGGTTGCCAAAGAAGGTGACTATATCCTGTTCATCCAGTGTGATCCCCCAGTGACCCAGCAACTTCCAAAGAGAACCGCATATGTATAGAGAACACACTCTCTCTCTCTCTCTCTCTCTCTCTCTCTCTCTCTCTCTCTCTCTCTCTCTCTCTCTGTGTGTGTGTGTGTGTGTGTGTTGAAGAATGAGATTTTAGAAAATGGCCTTCCTGTTAGATGACCTTGACTGCTGGAGGAGGGACAAGGTCATTGATTGGAGGTTGAACATCTGTCTTTTACACATCTCTAAGAGAAACTCTGATACAGAAGCACTTTAGAGGGTTGGGAGAAACACACATCTATAATTTCATTTGCAGAGCTGAGATCACCCCAAACTGCCCTTTCATGACTTTCATTTGCAGTCCCCTAATAACCCCTGACTGCCATTTCCTATGCTTCTGCCATTTTTGTATTCCACCACAGAAACACCTATGCAAATCTCCATTTTTTTAAAGTGGGTTGTAATTGTGCGGATGGAAGAGTTCCTTATACACTGGAAGTTGGTTTTGGGGCGGGGGCAGGTATATGATTTAATTACAGATATTTTCTTCAAGCCTTTGGTGACTTTTTCATTCACAGCAGTGTTCTTTCATGTTTTTCCTTAGTTTTAGAAAGCAAAGTCTCACTGTATAGCCCAGGATAGACCTGAACTCAAAAACCCTCTTGCCTCAGCCACCAAAGTGTTATGATTGCCAGTATCCCAGCACTCTGACTGACTCCCTGTAAGTTTTTCATCAAGGCTAGAGGTGTAGCTCAGTGGTAGAGTGCTCACTTGAGGTCCAGCATGCACGAGGTCTAGAGTTAGCATGGAAAATAATGAAATTTCCAGAAAGGTTTTAAATTGATGATATCCAGTTCCATTTCTTACTTACAATGCCTCTGGTTTGAGTGTCATGGTTAGGAAACCATTGTAATAATTTCCTTCTGACTAAACTTGGATACCCCCTTCTACATAGAATTCTTGAGTTACTCTACAAACCACGCTGACTCCAAAGAAACTCCAAACAAACACAACGTGCGTCTCTGTAGTGCCAGCCTGAACTGGTATCATAATGCTGGCGCCCTTCAGAGAAAACCCACAAGACTGGTTTTCCTTTACCATGGGGACCTCCTGACTTTCTTGGCCTCCTCCCTTGTCAACTCGCTCCTTGAGTCTAGTTCTCTGAAGCATCCTACACAGGCCCATTTCTCTGCCTCTCTCATGTGTATCCTTTCAATCTTGTATCAGTATTCCCCTCTCACAGGAAATATCCCACGATTTGTCCTCTTCATACCTAACATCCAGCCAGAGAAGGTTGATGTGCTAGCTCTGGGCTCAAAGGCACCCAAGTATTGTATTGCACCGTGATATGCTACACAGAATTGTTCTATAGTCTAATTTAGTTGGCTCTCCCTCTAGATTTTAAATTCTATGAGGACAACATCTATGTCTCTATTTTAATCACTGTATCCTAGGTGTCTGGGACAATTCCTGAGGAAATAGTAGCTGCTCAGTAAACACCACTCAGGGAATGGATGAATGGGATTGAAAACATTCTAGTACAGCCTTCTGAGTATTGTACCTTGTAGCAGTTACAGATGAGGTTTTCTGGGGGAGGCATTACATTTAGCAATCTGACCTAGACTTCCCCTGTTTCCTCAATACTTGGCCTGTGAAGTTTCCATAACAAGTCTTTAATTAAAGAGGTGTCGTAAGCACTTCACAAGTCATGGACTGATGGAACATGTTAATCTCAGCAGCAAGAAAATAAGATGGAAGCAGAGACTCGCAGTGACCATGGAAACCCCGCACTGCTATCGCATGAGCTGGGCCTGGACCCGTCTTTGCTTGGAGTGCCCCAACTAAATGTGAACCATGTACCTGATTGTTATTGAATTACAAGCATGGTAAAGTTCATGGGACTTGTGACTTCTGTGGTGGCATTAGGGACTGGACCCAAGTCCTTGTGATTGTTTGGCAAGCTCTCTATCACTGAGCTATGTGCCCTGTGCCAAATTTATTTTCTAAACTTGGCACATCCCCCCTCAGATTTATCATCTCCTTCCCCACTAGGGGCCCAGGTTTACTAACTGCTGCTCACATACCCTTTATCTCCTCGCATAGGTTCCTCCTCAGAACCTTATCTCAGCTCCCCATTCCTTTTGAAAGCTCCACTCTAAGGGGCCCTGTATATTCCTGTGAACACAGACCATTTCCTTCTCTCTCTCCGATGGCTGTCTGCCTTCAGGTTTGTATTCAAAAGATCACCTAAAGTGACCCTTCAGTCTTTTCTCAATCTTAACTGGCAGCATCTCAGCTTATCACTCTGAGGCAGATTTGAACTTTTCCTTTAAAATTTTATTATTTTGGGGGAATCTTTGGTCAGAATGAATCTTTGCCACATTAGTACGATTGCAGAAGCAAGCATTTGTTTCGACGAAGCTTCGTTTTCCCTGCGCCCTGCTCAGAGTGCTTCCTTCCTTCCTTGCTTCTTCCTAATTAATCAATTAATGCAAACATGTATTCAGTAATGTCAAGGTGCAAATGACGAGATGATCAGTAACAATGCAGTTTTACCTCACAGCACTCAATGCCATTCCGTCTAAACCCTCCTGTCATGGAAACACAACACTACTTTGATTTTGGATAGAAGAAATATTTTTATAAGAGAAAAGTATCTCACTAGTTCCTCTTCCCCCATACTTATATTTACCTTCTCAAAGATCTAGATTACATTGCACAGGGGGTCAGTGGCATCACTTTGACTTGAATAATGAAACAAAAACGCCTTATTTCAGAAAGTACAAAGACATGTAGTATGTCGACTTACAATTTTCAGTCAAAACTGCGTAATAGGTTGCTATAGTTACGTGCTAATCCCCAAAGACAAGGCAAAATTGCAGCCAAGTAATATTCTAGAGCAAAATGGATATATGAGAAATTTACCATTGCATAGATTATAAAATGTTTCTTGCCTCTGCATAATAAATATAATTTATTGATTCTCTCTGAATATATTAGAGAAATAATGCATGTAAAATAATCATTTATGCTAAGGATATACAGCAAAGAATCAAAATCACTCTCTTTAGCAAGCGCCGGGCTGACAGCTAATAGCACACACATTCATTTCCATACTCTTGCTCTTTTTCATATATCCCCGAGGAAAGACATCATTTGGTTTTGTTCCCCCACGCAAATTTTCTCATACAATAGAGCAAACGTTTAAAAGTTACGTGGAAAGTACATTTTTCTTCGGAGATTCTCATTTGTAGTGAAGCATGCTCGTGGGCATATTTCATTTAGTACAGACAACATTCGCAAGTTGACTCATTCCAGAGAACCTAACATTTACAGCTAATTTCTGACATAACATTTAGAGATAGCTCAGAGTGAAAACCTATTATTGGTTTTTGCTGTCTTTATGAGCCAAATTCAAATGGGAGTCAAGGCAAAGCTGCATTTTACTTGTGGAGCATGTACTTTAGTCCCTTTGCAGAGATGTAAGTTTGGTGTAGGTGGTGGGTCTGTAGTGCCATTATTGGTTTGAAACAAA